>NW_028187729.1:652200-835200 GCF_964204655.1 Triturus cristatus
GAACGCCACTGCACTGCCCTAAACCCTGAAATACCACCCCAGCACAACCCCCTACACTGTCCCAACAACACTGCTCTGCTCTAAACCCTAAAACACCACCCTCACTACGACCCCGTACACTGCCCAAACACCACTGCTCTGCCCTAAACCCTGAAACACCAGCACGACCCCCTACACTGCCCAAACACCACTGCACTGCCCTAAACCCTGAAACACCACCCCCCTGCACGACCCCCTACACTGTCCGAATGCCACGGCAATGCCCAAAACACTAAAACACTAGCCCCAACACGACCCCCTACACTGCCCGAACACAACTGCACTGCCCTAAACCCTGAAACACCAGCACGACCCCTTCACTGCCCGAACACCACTGCACTGCCCTAAACCCTGAAACACCACTTCCCTGCATGACCTCCTACACTGCCCGAACGCCACTGCACTGCCCTAAACCCTGAAACACCACCCCCACACGACCACCTACACTGCCCGAACGCCACTGCACTGCCCTAAACCCTGAAACACCACCCCAGCATGACCCCCTACACTGCCCGAACACTACTGTACTGCCCTAAACCCTGAAACACTACCCCCAGCACGACCCCTTACACTGCTCAAACACCACTGCACTGCCATAAACCCGAAACACCACCCCCAGCACGACCCCCTACACTGTCCAAACACCACTGCACTGCCCTCAACCCTGAAACACCACCCCTTGCAAGACCCCACACACTGCCCGAACACCACTGCACTAAACCCTGAAACACCACCACCTGCAAGACCCCACTACACTGCCCGAACACCACTGCACTGCCCTAAACCCTGAAACACCACCCCCTGCACAACCCCCTACACTACCCGAACACCACTGCACTGCCCTAAACCCTAAAACACCAGCACAACCCCTACACTGCCCGAACACCACTGCACTGCCCTAAACCCTAAAACACGACCCCCTACACTGCCTGAACACCACTGCTCTGCCCTAAACCCTGAAACACCAGCACCACCCCTTACTCTGCCCGAACACCACTGCACTGCACTGCCTTAAACCCTGAAACACCAACCCCAGCAAGACTCCCTACACTGCCCGAACACCACTGCTCTGCCCTAAACCCTGAAACACCACCCCCTGCACAACCCCCTACACTGCCCGAACACCACTGCACTTCCATAAACCCTGAAACACCACCCCCCTGCATGACCTCCTACACTGCCCGAACCCCACTGCACTGCCCTAAACCCTGAAACACCACCCCCCTGTACGACCCCCTACACTGCCCCATCGCCATTGCACTGCTCTAAACCCTGAAACACCACCCCCACACGACCACCTACACTGCCCGAACGCCACTGCACTGCCCTAAACCCTGAAATACCACCCCAGCACAACCCCCTACACTGTCCCAACAACACTGCTCTGCTCTAAACCCTAAAACACCACCCTCACTACGACCCCGTACACTGCCCAAACACCACTGCTCTGCCCTAAACCCTGAAACACCAGCACGACCCCCTACACTGCCCAAACACCACTGCACTGCCCTAAACCCTGAAACACCACCCCCCTGCACGACCCCCTACACTGTCCGAATGCCACGGCAATGCCCTAAACCCTAAAACACCACCACGCACCCCTACACTGCCTGAACACCACTGCACTGCCCTAAAACACTACCCCCAGCACGACCCCCTACACTACCCAAACACCACTGCACTACCCGAAACCCTAAAACACTACCCCGCACAACGCCCTACACTACCCAAACACCACTGCACTACCCTAAACCCTAAAACACTACCCCCCGCATGACCCCCTACACTACCGAAAGACCACTGCACTACCCTAAACCCTAAAACAGTACCCCTACACTACACAAACACCGCTGCACTACCCTAAACCCTAAAACACTTCCTCCTAGACTACACAAACACCACTGCACTACCATAAAACATGACCCCCTACACTGCCCGAACACCACTGCACTACCCTAAACCCTAAAACACTACCCCAGAAGTACCCCTACACTACCCAAACAACACTGCACTACCCTAAACCCTAAAATACTGCCCCCAGCAGTAACCCCTACACTTCCCAAACACCATTGCACTACCCGAAACCCTAAAACACTACCCCCAGCAGTACTCCCTACACTACCCCAAACACCATTGCACTATACTAAACCCTAAAACACTACCCCCAGCAGTACCCCTACACTACCCAAACACCACTGCACTACCCTAAACCCTAAACCACTACCCCCAGCACGACCCCCTACACTACCCAAACACCATTGCACTACGCTAAACCCTAAAACAGTACCCCCAGCATGACCCCCTACACTACCCAAACACCACTGTACTACCCTAAACCCTAAAACACTCCCCCAGCACGATTCCCTACACTACCCAAACACCACTGCACTACCCTAAACCCTAAAACACTACCCCAGCATGATCCCCTACACTAACACCACTGCACTGCCCTAAACCCTAAAGCACCAACCGCAGCATGACGCCCTACACTGCCCGAACACCACTGCTCTGCCCTAAACCCTGAAACACCAGCCCGCCCCCTACACTGCCCGAACACCACTTCACTGCACTAAACCCTAAAACACTAGCCCCAACACGACCCCCTACACTGCCCGAACACCACTGCTCTGCCCGAAACCCTGAAACACCAGCACAACCCCCTACACTGCCCAAACACCACTGCACTGCCCTAAACCCTGAAACACCACCCCCCTGCACGACCCCCTACAGTGCCCGAACGCCACTGCACTGCCCTAAAGCCTGAAACACCAACCCCCTGTACGACCCCCTACACTGCCTGAATGCCACTGCACTGCCCTAAACCCTAAAACACCACCACGTCCCCCTACACTGCCCGAACACCACTGCACTGTCCTAAAACACCACCACGTCCCCCTACACTGCCCAAACCCCACTGCACTGCCCCAAACCCTAAAACACCACCCCCAGCATGACCCCGTACACTACCCGAACATCACTGCACTGTCCTAAACTCTGAAACACTACCCCCAGCATGACCCCCTACACTGCTCAAACACCACTGCACTGCCCTAAACCCTGAAACGGCACCCCCAGCACCACCCCCTACACTGCCTGAACACTGCACTGAACCCTGAAACACCACCCCCTGCAAGACCCCCCTACACTGCCTGAACAGCACTGCACCACCCTAAACCATAAAACACCAGCATGACCCCTACACTGCCCAAACACCACTGCACTGCCCTAAACCCTAAAACACCACCCCCAGCATGACCCCTACACTGCCCAAACACCATTGCACTGCCCTAAACCCTAAAACACCACCCCCAGCATGACCCCCTACACTGCCCGAACACCACTGCACTACCCTAAACCCTAAACCACTACCCCCAGCATGACCCCCTACACTACCCTAACACTACTGCACTAACCTAAACCACTACACCTAGCACTACCTCCTACACTACCCAAACAACACTGCACTACCCTAAACCCTAAAACACTACCCCCTACACTACACAAACACCACTGCACTACCCTAAACCCCAAAACACTACCCCCAGCACGAACCCCTACACGACTCAAACACCACTGCTCTACCCTAAACCCTAAAACACTGCCCCCAGCAGTAACCCCTACACTACCCAAACACCATTGCACTACCCGAAACCCTAAAACACTACCCCCAGCAGTAAACCCCTACACTACCCCAAACACCATTGCACTATACTAAACCCTAAAACACTACCCCCAGCAGTACCCCCTACACTACCCAAACACCACTGCACTACCCTAAACCCTAAAACACTGCCCCCAGCAGTAACCCCTACACTACCCAAACACCATTGCACTACCCGAAACCCTAAAACACTACCCCCAGCAGTACCCCTACACTACCCAAACACCATTGCAATATACTAAACCCTAAAAAACTACCCCCAGCAGTACCCCCTACACTACCCAAAAACAACTGCACTACCCTAAACCCTAAACCACTACCCCCAGCACGACCCCCTACACTACCCAAACACCACTGCTCTGCCCTAAACCCTAAAGCACCACCCCCAGCACAACCCCCTACACTGCCCAAACACCACTGCTCTGCCCTAAACCCTGAAACACCAGCTCGACAAACACACTGCCCGAACACCACTGCACTGCCCTAAACACTAAAACACTAGCCCCAACATGACCCCCTACACTGCCCGAACACAACTGCACTGCCCTAAACCCTGAAACACCAGCACGACCCCTACACTGCCCGAACACCACTGCACTGCCCTAAACCCTGAAACACCACTTCCCTGCACGACCCCCTACACTGCCCGAATGCCACTGCACTGCCCTAAAGCCTGAAACACCAACCCCCTGCACGACCCCCTACACTTCCCGAACGCCACTGCTCTGCCCAAAACTCTGAAACACCAGCCAGACCCCTACACTGCACGAACACCACAGCTCTGCCCTAAACCCTGAAACACCACTCCCAGCCCGACACCCTACACTGCCCGAACACCACTGCACTGCCGTAAACTCTGAAACACCACCCCAGCACGACCCCCTACACTGCCCCATCGCCATTGCACTGCCCTAAACCCTGAAACACCACCCCCACACGACCACCTACACTGCCCGAACGCCACTGCACTGCCCTAAACCCTGAAACACCACCCCAGCACGACCCCCTACACTGCCCGAACACTACTGTACTGCCCTAAACCCTGAAACACTACCCCCAGCACGACCCCTTACACTGCTCAAACACCACTGCACTGCCATAAACCCGAAACACCACCCCCAGCACGACCCCCTACACTGTCCAAACACCACTGCACTGCCCTAAACCCTGAAACACCACCCCTTGCAAGACCCCATACACTGCCCGAACACCACTGCACTAAACCCTGAAACACCACCACCTGCAAGACCCCACTACACTGCCCGAACACCACTGCACTGCCCTAAACCCTGAAACACCACCCCCTGCACAACCCCCTACACTACCCGAACACCACTGCACTGCCCTAAACCCTAAAACACCAGTAAAACCCCTACACTGCCCGAACACCACTGCACTGCCCTAAACCCTAAAACACGACCCCCTACACTGCCTGAACACCACTGCTCTGCCCTAAACCCTGAAACACCAGCACCACCCCCTACTCTGCCCAAACACCACTGCACTGCACTGCCCTAAACCCTGAAACACCAACCCCAGCAAGACTCCCTACACTGCCCGAACACCACTGCTCTGCCCTAAACCCTGAAACACCACCCCCTGCACGACCCCCTACACTGCCCGAACACCACTGCACTTCCATAAACCCTGAAACACCACCCCCCTGCATGACCTCCTACACTGCCCGAACCCCACTGCACTGCCCTAAACCCTGAAACACCACCCCCCTGTACGACCCCCTACACTGCCCCATCGCCATTGCACTGCCATAAACCCTGAAACACCACCCCGCACGACCACCTACACTGCCCGAACGCCACTTCACTGCCCTAAACCCTGAAATACCACCCCAGCACAACCCCCTACACTGCCCCAACAACACTGCTCTGCTCTAAACCCTAAAACACCAACCCCAGCACGACCCCCTACTCTGCCCGAACAACACTACTCTGCCCTAAACCCTAAAACACCACCCTCACCACAACCCCGTACACTGCCCGAACACCACTGCTCTGCCCTAAACCCTTAAACACCAGCCCGACCCCTACACTGCCCGAACACCACTGCACTGCCCTAAACCCTGAAAAACTAGCCGCACCACGACCCCGTACACTGCCCGAACACCACTGCACTGCCCTAAACCCTGAAACACCAGCACGACCCCCTATGCTGCCCGAACACCACTGCACTGCCCTAAACCCTGAAACACCACCCCCCTGCACGACCCCCTACACTGCCCGAATGCCACGGCAATGCCCTAAACCCTAAAACACCACCACGCCCCCCTACACTGCCTGAACACCACTGCACTGCCCTAAAACACTACCCCCAGCACGACCCCCTACACTACCCAAACACCACTGCACTACCCGAAACCCTAAAACACTACCCCGCACAACGCCCTACACTACCCAAACACCACTGCACTACCCTAAACCCTAAAACACTACCCCCCGCATGACCCCCTACACTACCGAAAGACCACTGCACTACCCTAAACCCTAAAACAGTACCCCTACACTACACAAACACCGCTGCACTACCCTAAACCCTAAAACACTTCCTCCTAGACTACACAAACACCACTGCACTACCATAAAACATGACCCCCTACACTGCCCGAACACCACTGCACTACCCTAAACCCTAAAACACTACCCCAGAAGTACCCCTACACTACCCAAACAATACTGCACTACCCTAAACCCTAAAACACTGCCCCCAGCAGTAACCCCTACACTTCCCAAACACCATTGCACTACCCGAAACCCTAAAACACTACCCCCAGCAGTACTCCCTACACTACCCCAAACACCATTGCACTATACTAAACCCTAAAACACTACCCCCAGCAGTACCCCTACACTACCCAAACACCACTGCACTACCCTAAACCCTAAACCACTACCCCCAGCACGACCCCCTACACTATCCAAACACCATTGCACTACGCTAAACCCTAAAACAGTACCCCCAGCACGACCCCCTACACTACCCAAACACCACTGCACTACCCTAAACCCTACAACACTCCACCAGCACGATTCCCTACACTACCCAAACACCACTGCACTACCCTAAACCCTAAAACACTACCCCAGCATGATCCCCTACACTAACACCACTGCACTGCCCTAAACCCTAAAGCACCACCCACAGCATGACGCCCTACACTGCCCGAACACCACTGCTCTGCCCTAAACCCTGAAACACCAGCCCGCCCCCTACACTGCCCGAACACCACTTCACTGCACTAAACCCTAAAACACTAGCCCCAACACGACCCCCTACACTGCCCGAACACCACTGCACTGCCCTAAACCCTGAAACACCAGCACAACCCCCTACACTGCCCAAACACCACTGCACTGCCCTAAACCCTGAAACACCACCCCCCTGCACGACCCCCTACACTGCCCGAACGCCACTGCACTGCCCTAAAGCCTGAAACACCAACCCCCTGTACGACCCCCTACACTGCCTGAATGCCACTGCACTGCCCTAAACCCTAAAACACCACCACGTCCCCCTACACTGCCCGAACACGACTGCAATGTCCTAAAACACCACCACGTCCCCCTACACTGCCCAAACACCACTGCACTGCCCTAAACCCTAAAACACCACCCCCAGCATGACCCCCTACACTACCCGAACACCACTGCACTGTCCTAAACTCTGAAACACTACCCCCAGCACGACCCCCTACACTGCTCAAACACCACTGCACTGCCCTAAACCCTGAAACGCCACCCCCAGCACCACCCCCTACACTGCCCGAACACTGCACTGAACCCTGAAACACCACCCCCTGCAAGACCCCCCTACACTGCCTGAACAGCACTGCACCACCCTAAACCATAAAACACCAGCATGACCCCTACACTGCCCAAACACCACTGCACTGCCCTAAACCCTAAAACACCACCCCCAGCACGACCCCCTACACTGCCCAAACACCATTGCACTGCCCTAAACCCTAAAACACCACCCCCAGCATGACCCCCTACACTGCCCGAACACCACTGCACTACCCTAAACCCTAAACCACTACCCCCAGCATGACCCCCTACACTACCCTAACACTACTGCACTAACCTAAACCACTACACCTAGCACTACCTCCTACACTACCCAAACAACACTGCAATACCCTAAACCCTAAAACACTACCCCCTACACGACCCAAACACCACTGCTCTACCCTAAACCCTAAAACACTGCCCCCAGCAGTAACCCCTACACTACCCAAACACCATTGCACTACCCGAAACCCTAAAACACTACCCCCAGCAGTAAACCCCTACACTACCCCAAACACCATTGCACACTACTAAACCCTAAAACACTATCCCCAGCAGTACCCCCTACACTACCCAAACACCACTGCACTACCCTAAACCCTAAAACACTGCCCCCAGCAGTAACCCCTACACTACCCAAACACCATTGCACTACCCGAAACCCTAAAACACTACCCCCAGCAGTACCCCTACACTACCCAAACACCATTGCAATATACTAAACCCTAAAAAACTACCCCCAGCAGTACCCCCTACACTACCCAAAAACAACTGCACTACCCTAAACCCTAAACCACTACCCCCAGCACGACCCCCTACACTACCCAAACACCACTGCTCTGCCCTAAACCCTAAAGCACCACCCCCAGCACAACCCCCTACACTGCCCAAACACCACTGCTCTGCCCTAAACCCTGAAACACCAGCTCGACAAACACACTGCCCGAACACCACTGCACTGCCCTAAACCCTAAAACACTAGCCCCAACACGACCCCCTACACTGCCCGAACACCACTGCACTGCCCTAAACCCTGAAACACCAGCACGACCCCCTACAGTGCCCGAACACCACTGCACTGCCCTAAACCCTGAAACACCACCCCCTGCACTACCCCCTACACTGCCCGAATGCCACTGCACTGCCTAAAGCATGAAACACCAACCCCCTGCACGACCCCCTACACTGCCCGAACGCCACTGCACTGCCCTAAACCCTAAAACACCACCACGTCCCCCTACACTGCCCGAACACCACTGCACTGTCCTAAAACACCACCACGTCCCCCTACACTGCCCGAACACCACTGCACTGCCCTAAACCCTAAAACACTAGCCCCAACACGACCCCCTACACTGCCCGAACACCACTGCACTGCCCTAAACCCTGAAACACCAGCACGACCCCCTACACTGCCCGAACACCACTGCACTGCCCTAAACCCTGAAACACCACCCCCTGCACGACCCCCTACACTGCCTGAATGCGACTGCACTGCCCTAAAGCCTGAAACACCAACCCCCTGCACGACCCCCTACACTGCCCGAACGCCACTGCACTGCCCTAAACCCTAAAACACCACCACGTCCCCCTACACTGCCCGAACACCACTGCACTGTCCTAAAACACCACCATGTCCCCCTACACTGCCCAAACACCACTGCACTGCCCTAAACCCTAAAACACCACCGCCAGCACGACCCCCTACACTACCCAAACACCACTGCACTGACCTAAACTCTGAAACACCACCCCAGCACGGCCCCCTACACTGCCCGAACACCACTGCACTGCCCTAAACCCTGAAACACTAACCCCAGCACGACAACCCTACACTGCTCAAACACCACTGCACTGCCCTTAACCCTGAAACACCACCCCCAGCACGACCCCCTACACTGCCCGAACACTGCACTAAACCCTGAAACACCACCACCTGCAAGACCCCCCTACACTGCCTGAACACCACTGCACTGCCCTAAACCCTAAAAACACCAGCACGACCCCTACACTGCCCAAACACCACTGCACTGCCCTAAACCCTAAAACACCACACCCAGCACGACCCCCTACACTACCCAAACACCATTGCACTACCCTAAACCCTAAAACACTACCCCCAGCATGACCCCTACACTACCCAAACACCACTGCACTACCCTAAACCCTAAAACACTACCCCCAGCACGACCCCCTACACTAACACCACTGCACTGCCCTAAACCCTAAAGCACCACCCCCAGCATGACCCCCTACACTGCCCAAACACCACTGCTCTGCCCTAAACCCTGAAACACCAGTCCGACCCCTACACTGCCCGAACACCACTGCACTGCCCTAAACACTAAAACACTAGCCCCAACACGACCCCCTACACTGCCCGAACACAACTGCACTGCCCTAAACCCTGAAACACCAGCACGACCCCTACACTGCCCGAACACCACTGCACTGCCCTAAACCCTGAAACACCACTTCCCTGCATGACCCCCTACACTGCCCGAATGCCACTGCACTGCCCTAAAGCCTGAAACACCAACCCCCTGCACGACCCCCTACACTTCCCGAACGCCACTGCTCTGGCCAAAACTCTGAAACACCAGCCAGACCCCTACACTGCACGAACACCACAGCTCTGCCCTAAACCCTGAAACACCACTCCCAGCCCGACACCCTACACTGCCCGAACACCACTGCACTGCCGTAAACTCTGAAACACCACCCCAGCACGACCCCCTACACTGCCCCATCGCCATTGCACTGCCCTAAACCCTGAAACACCACCCCCACACGACCACCTACACTGCCCGAACGCCACTGCACTGCCCTAAACCCTGAAACACCACCCCAGCACGACCCCCTACACTGCCCGAACACTACTGTACTGCCCTAAACCCTGAAACACTACCCCCAGCACGACCCCTTACACTGCTCAAACACCACTGCACTGCCATAAACCCGAAACACCACCCCCAGCATGACCCCCTACACTGTCCAAACACCACTGCACTGCCCTAAACCCTGAAACACCACCCCTTGCAAGACCCCATACACTGCCCGAACACCACTGCACTAAACCCTGAAACACCACCACCTCCAATACCCCACTACACTGCCCGAACACCACTGCACTGCCCTAAACCCTGAAACACCACCCCCTGCACAACCCCCTACACTACCCGAACACCACTGCACTGCCCTAAACCCTAAAGCACCAGTAAAACCCCTACACTGCCCGAACACCACTGCACTGCCCTAAACCCTAAAACACGACCCCCTACACTGCCTGAACACCACTGCTCTGCCCTAAACCCTGAAACACCAGCACCACCCCCTACTCAGCCCAAACACCACTGCACTGCACTGCCCTAAACCCTGAAACACCAACCCCAGCAAGACTCCCTACACTGCCCGAACACCACTGCTCTGCCCTAAACCCTGAAACACCACCCCCTGCACGACCCCCTACACTGCCCGAACACCACTGCACTTCCATAAACCCTGAAACACCACCCCCCTGCATGACCTCCTACACTGCCCGAACCCCACTGCACTGCCCTAAACCCTGAAACACCACCCCCCTGTACGACCCCCTACACTGCCCCATCGCCATTGCACTGCCCTAAACCCTGAAACACCACCCCGCACGACCACCTACACTGCCCGAACGCCACTGCACTGCCCTAAACCCTGAAATACCACCCCAGCACAACCCCCTACACTGCCCCAACAACACTGCTCTGCTCTAAACCCTAAAACACCACCCCCAGCACGACCCCCTACTCTGCCCGAACAACACTACTCTGCCCTAAACCCTAAAACACCACCCTCACCACAAGCCCGTACACTGCCCGAACACCACTGCTCTGCCCTAAACCCTTAAACACCAGCCCAACCCCTACACTGCCCGAACACCACTGCACTGCCCTAAACCCTGAAAAACTAGCCGCACCACGACCCCGTACACTGCCCGAACACCACTGCACTGCCCTAAACCCTGAAACACCAGCACGACCCCCTACGCTGCCCGAACACCACTGCACTGCCCTAAACCCTGAAACACCACCCCCCTGCACGACCCCCTACACTGCCCGAATGCCACGGCAATGCCCTAAACCCTAAAACACCACCACGCCCCCCTACACTGCCTGAACACCACTGCACTGCCCTAAAACACTACCCCCAGCACGACCCCCTACACTACCCAAACACCACTGCACTACCCGAAACCCTAAAACACTACCCCGCACAACGCCCTACACTACCCAAACACCACTGCACTACCCTAAACCCTAAAACACTACCCCCCGCATGACCCCCTACACTACCGAAAGACCACTGCACTACCCTAAACCCTAAAACAGTACCCCTACACTACACAAACACCGCTGCACTACCCTAAACCCTAAAACACTTCCTCCTAGACTACACAAACACCACTGCACTACCATAAAACATGACCCCCTACACTGCCCGAACACCACTGCACTACCCTAAACCCTAAAACACTACCCCAGAAGTACCCCTACACTACCCAAACAATACTGCACTACCCTAAACCCTAAAACACTGCCCCCAGCAGTAACCCCTACACTTCCCAAACACCATTGCACTACCCGAAACCCTAAAACACTACCCCCAGCAGTACTCCCTACACTACCCCAAACACCATTGCACTATACTAAACCCTAAAACACTACCCCCAGCAGTACCCCTACACTACCCAAACACCACTGCACTACCCTAAACCCTAAACCACTACCCCCAGCACGACCCCCTACACTATCCAAACACCATTGCACTACGCTAAACCCTAAAACAGTACCCCCAGCACGACCCCCTACACTACCCAAACACCACTGCACTACCCTAAACCCTACAACACTCCACCAGCACGATTCCCTACACTACCCAAACACCACTGCACTACCCTAAACCCTAAAACACTACCCCAGCATGATCCCCTACACTAACACCACTGCACTGCCCTAAACCCTAAAGCACCACCCACAGCATGACGCCCTACACTGCCCGAACACCACTGCTCTGCCCTAAACCCTGAAACACCAGCCCGCCCCCTACACTGCCCGAACACCACTTCACTGCACTAAACCCTAAAACACTAGCCCCAACACGACCCCCTACACTGCCCGAACACCACTGCACTGCCCTAAACCCTGAAACACCAGCACAACCCCCTACACTGCCCAAACACCACTGCACTGCCCTAAACCCTGAAACACCACCCCCCTGCACGACCCCCTACACTGCCCGAACGCCACTGCACTGCCCTAAAGCCTGAAACACCAACCCCCTGTACGACCCCCTACACTGCCTGAATGCCACTGCACTGCCCTAAACCCTAAAACACCACCACGTCCCCCTACACTGCCCGAACATGACTGCAATGTCCTAAAACACCACCACGTCCCCCTACACTGCCCAAACACCACTGCACTGCCCTAAACCCTAAAACACCACCCCCAGCATGACCCCCTACACTACCCGAACACCACTGCACTGTCCTAAACTCTGAAACACTACCCCCAGCACGACCCCCTACACTGCTCAAACACCACTGCACTGCCCTAAACCCTGAAACGCCACCCCCAGCACCACCCCCTACACTGCCCGAACACTGCACTGAACCCTGAAACACCACCCCCTGCAAGACCCCCCTACACTGCCTGAACAGCACTGCACCACCCTAAACCATAAAACACCAGCATGACCCCTACACTGCCCAAACACCACTGCACTGCCCTAAACCCTAAAACACCACCCCCAGCACGACCCCCTACACTGCCCAAACACCATTGCACTGCCCTAAACCCTAAAACACCACCCCCAGCATGACCCCCTACACTGCCCGAACACCACTGCACTACCCTAAACCCTAAACCACTACCCCCAGCATGACCCCCTACACTACCCTAACACTACTGCACTAACCTAAACCACTACACCTAGCACTACCTCCTACACTACCCAAACAACACTGCACTACCCTAAACCCTAAAACACTACCCCCTACACTACACAAACACCACTGCACTACCCTAAACCCCAAAACACTACCCCCAGCAGTAACCCCTACACTACCCAAACACCATTGCACTACCTGAAACCCTAAAACACTACCCCCAGCAGTAAACCCCTACACTACCCCAAACACCATTGCACTATGCTAAACCCTAAAACACTACCCCCAGCAGTACCCCCTAAACTACCCAAACACCACTGCACTACCCTAAACCCTAAAACACTGCCCCCAGCAGTAACCCCTACACTACCCAAACACCTTTGCACTACCCGAAACCCTAAAACACTACCCCCAGCAGTACCCCTACACTACCCAAACACCATTGCAATATACTAAACCCTAAAAAACTACCCCCAGCAGTACCCCCTACACTACCCAAACACAACTGCACTACCCTAAACCCTAAACCACTACCCCCAGCATGACCCCCTACACTACCCAAACACCACTGCACTACCCTAAACCCTAAAACACATTCCCCTAGCACGACTCCCTACACTACCCAAACACCACTGCACTACCCTAAACCCTAAAACACTACCCCCAGCACGACCCCCTACACTAATACCACTGCTCTGCCCTAAACCCTAAAGCACCACCCCCAGCACAACCCCCTACACTGCCCAAACACCACTGCTCTGCCCTAAACCCTGAAACACCAGCTCAACACCTACACTGCCCGAACACCACTGCACTGCCCTAAACCCTAAAACACTAGCCCCAACACGACCCCCTACACTGCCCGAACACCACTGCACTGCCCTAAACCCTGAAACACCAGCACGACCCCCTACAGTGCCCGAACACCACTGCACTGCCCTAAACCCTGAAACACCACCCCATGCACGACCCTCTACACTGCCCGAATGCCACTGCACTGCCCTAAAGCCTGAAACACCAACCCCCTGCACGACCCCCTACACTGCCCGAACGCCACTGCACTGCCCTAAACCCTAAAACACCATCACGTCCCCCTACACTGCCCGAACACCACTGCACTGTCCTAAAACCCCACCACGTCCCCCTACACTGCCCGAACACCACTGCACTGCCCTATACCCTAAAACACTAGCCCCAACACGACCCCCTACACTGCCCGAACACCACTGCACTGCCCTAAACCCTGAAACACCAGCACGACCCCCTACAGTGCCCGAACACCACTGCACTGCCCTAAACCCTGAAACACCACCGCCTGCACGACCCCCTACACTGCCTGAATACCACTGCACTGCCCTAAAGCCTGAAACACCAACCCCCTGCATGACCCCCTACACTGCCCGAACGCCACTGCACTGCCCTAAACCCTAAAACACCACCACGTCCCCCTACACTGCCCGAACACCACTGCACTGTCCTAAAACACCACCATGTCCCCCTACACTGCCCAAACACCACTGCACTGCCCTAAACCCTAAAACACCACCGCCAGCATGACCCCTACACTACCCAAACACCACTGCACTGACCTAAACTCTGAAACACCACCCCAGCACGGCCCCCTACACTGCCCGAACACCACTGCACTGCCCTAAACCCTGAAACACTAACCCCAGCACGACAACCCTACACTGCTCAAACACCACTGCACTGCCCTTAACCCTGAAACACCACCCCCAGCACGACCCCCTACACTGCCCGAACACTGCACTAAACCCTGAAACACCACCACCTGCAAGACCCCCCTACAGTGCCTGAACACCACTGCACTGCCCTAAACCCTAAAAACACCAGCACGACCCCTACACTGCCCAAACACCACTGCACTGCCCTAAACCCTAAAACACCACACCCAGCACGACCCCCTACACTACCCAAACACCATTGCACTACCCTAAACCCTAAAACACTACCCCCAGCATGACCCCTACACTACCCAAACACCACTGCACTACCCTAAACCCTAAAACACTCCCCCAGCACGACTCCTTACACTACCCAAACACCACTGCACTACCCTAAACCCTAAAACACTACCCCCAGCACGACCCCCTACACTAACACCACTGCACTGCCCTAAACCCTAAAGCACCACCCCCAGCATGACCCCCTACACTGCCCGAACACCACTGCTCTGCCCTAAACCCTGAAACACCAGTCCGACCCCTACACTGCCCGAACACCACTGCACTGCCCTAAACACTAAAACACTAGCCCCAACACGACCCCCTACACTGCCCGAACACCACTGCACTGCCCTAAACCCTGAAACACCAGCACGACCCCTACACTGCCCGAACACCACTGCACTGCCCTAAACCCTGAAACACCACTTCCCTGCACGACCCCCTACACTGCCCGAACACCACTGCTCTGCCCTAAACCCTTAAACACCAGCCCGACCCCTACACTGCCCGAACACCACTGCACTGCCCTAAACCCTGAAACACTAGCCACACCACGACCCCGTACACTGCCCGAACACCACTGCACTGTCCTAAACCCTGAAACACCAGCACGACCCCCTACACTGCTCAAAAACCACTGCACTGCCCTAAACCCTGAAACACCACCCCCAGCACGACCCCCTAAACTGCCCAAACACCACTGGACTGCTCTAAACTCTGAAACACCACCCCCTGCAAGACCCCCTACACTGCCCGAACACCAGTGCACTAAACCCTGAAACACCACCCCCTGAATGTCCCGCTACACAACACGAACACCGCTGCACTGTCCTAAACCCTAAAACACCAACACGACCCCTACACTGCCTGAACACCACTGCACTGCCCTAAACCCTAAAACACCACCCCCAGCACGACCCCCTACACTGCCTAAACACCACTGCTCTGCCTTAAACCCTGAAACACCAGCCCGACCCAATCACTGCCCGAACACCACAGCTCTGCCCTAAACCCTGAAACATTACCCCCAGCCCGACACCCTACACTGCCCGAACACCACTGCACTGCCGTAAACTCTGAAACACCACCCCAGCATGACCCCCTACACTGCCCGAACACCACTGTACTGCCCTAAACCCTGAAACACTACCCCTAGCTCGACCCCTCACACTGCTCAAACACCATTGCACTGCACTGCCCTAAACCCAAAACACCACGCCCAACACGACCCCCTACACTGCTCCAACACCACTGCACTGCCCTAAACCCTGAAACACCACCCTCAGCACGACCCATTACACTGTCCAAACACCACTGCACTATCCCTAAACCCTGAAACACCACCCCCTGCAAGACCCCCTACACTGCCCAAACACCACTGCACTAAACCCTGAAACACCACCCCCTGCACGACCCCCTACACTACCCAGACACCACTGCACTGCCCTAAACCCTAAAACACCAGCATGACCCCTATACTGCCCGAACACCACTGCACTGCCCTAAACCCTAAAACACGACCCCCTACACTGCCCAAACACCACTGCTGTGCCCTAAACCCTGAAACACCAGCACGACCCCCTACACTGCCCGAACCCCACTGTACTGCACTGCCCTAAACCCTGAAACACCAACCCAAGCAAGACCCCCTACACTGCCCCAACACCACTGCACTGCCCTAAACCCTAAAACACCACCCCCAGCACGACCCCCTACACTGCCTAAACACCACTGCTCTGCCTTAAACCCTGAAACACCAGCCCGACCCAATCACTGCCCGAACACCACAGCTCTGCCCTAACCCCTGAAACACCACCCCCAGCCCGACACTCTACACTGCCCGAACACCACTGCACTGCCGTAAACTCTGAAACACCACCCCAGCATGACCCCCTACACTGCCCGAACACCACTGTACTGCCCTAAACCCTGAAACACTACCCCCAGCTCGACCCCTTACACTGCTCAAACACCATTGCACTGCACTGCCCTAAAGCCGAAACACCACGCCCAACACGACCCCCTACACTGCTCAAACACCACTGCACTGTCCTAAACCCTGAAACACCACCCCCAGCACGACCCATTACACTGTCCAAACACCACTGCACTATCCCTAAACCCTGAAACACCACCCCCTGCAAGACCCCCTACACTGCCCGGACACCACTGCACTAAACCCTGAAAAACCACCCCCTGCACGACCCCCTACACTACCTGGACACCACTGCACTGCCCTAAACCCTAAAACACCAGCATGACCCCTATACTGCCCGAACACCACTGCACTGCCCTAAACCCTAAAACACGACCCCCTACACTGCCCAAACACCACTGCTGTGCCCTAAACCCTGAAACACCAGCACGACCCCCTACTCTGCCCGAACACCACTGTACTGCACTGCCCTAAACCCTGAAACACCAACCCAAGCAAGACCCCCTACACTGCCCCAACCCCATTGCACTGCCCTAAACCCTGAAACACCACCCCCCTGTACGACCCCCTACACTGCCCGAACGCCATTGCACAGCCCTAAACCCTGAAACACCACCCCCGCACGACCACCTACACTGCCCGAACGCCACTGCACTGCCCTAAACCCTGAAACACCACCCCAGCACAACCCCCTACACTGCCCGAACAACACTGCTCTGCTCTAAACCCTAAAACACCACCCCCAGCACGACCCCCTACTCTGCCCGAACAACACTACTCTGCCCTAAACGCTAAAACACCACCCCCACCACGACCCTGTGCACTGCTCAAACACCACTGCTCTGCCCTAAACCCTTAAATACCAGCCCGACCCCTACACTGCCCGAACACCACTGCACTAAACCCTGAAACACTAGCCGCACCACGACCCCGAACACCACTGCACTTTCCTAAACCCTGAAACACCAGTACAACCCCCCGGCACTTCCCGAACACCACTGCACTGCCCTAAACTCTGAAACACCACCCCCTGCACGACCCCCTACACTGCCCGTATGCCACTGCCCTAAACCCTGAAACACCACCCCCAGCCCAACCCCCTACACTGCCCGAATGCCACGGCAATGCCCCAAACCCTAAAACACCACCACGTCCCCCTACACTGCATGAACACCACTGCACTGCCCTAAAACACTACCCCAGCACGACCCCCTACACTACCCAAACACCACTGCACTACCCTAAACCTTAAAACACTACCCCCCGCATGACCCCCTACACTACCCAAAGACCACTGCACTACCCTAAACCCTAAAACAGGACCCCTACACTACACAAACACCGCTGCACTACCCTAAACACTAAAACATGACCCCCTACACTACCCAAACACCACTGCACTACCCTAAACCCTAAAAAACTACCCCCAGCAGTACCCCTACACTACCCAAACACCACTGCACTACCCTAAACCCTAAAACACTGCCCCCAGCAGTAACCCCTACACTTCCCAAACACCATTGCACTATCCGAAACCCTAAAACACTACCCCCAGCAGTACCCCCTACACTACCCCAAACACCACTGCACTACCCTAAACCCTAAACCTCTACCCCCAGCATGACCCCCTACACTACCCAAACACCATTGCACTACCCTAAACCCTAAAACACTACCCCCAGCATGACCCCTACACTACCCAAACACCACTGCACTACCCTAAACCCTAAAACACTCCCCCAGCACGACTCCTTACACTACCCAAACACCACTGCACTACCCTAAACCCTAAAACACTACCCCCAGCACGACCCCCTACACTAACACCACTGCACTGCCCTAAACCCCAAAGCACCACCCCCAGCATGACCCCCTACACTGCCCAAACACCACTGCTCTGCCCTAAACCCTGAAACACCAGTCCGACCCCTACATTGCCCGAACACCACTGCACTGCCCTAAACACTAAAACACTAGCCCCAACACGACCGCCTACACTGCCCGAACACCACTGCACTGCCCTAAACCCTGAAACACCAGCACGACCCCTACACTGCCCGAACACCACTGCACTGCCCTAAACCCTGAAACACCACTTCCCTGCACGACACCCTACACTGCCCGAATGCCACTGCACTGCCCTAAAGCCTGAAACACCAACCCCCTGCACGACCCCCTAAACTTCCCGAACGCCACTGCTCTGCCCAAAACTCTGAAACACCAGCCAGACCCCTACACTGCATGAACACCACAGCTCTGCCCTAAACCCTGAAACACCACCCCCAGCCCGACACCCTACACTGCCCGAACACCACTGCACTGCCGTAAACTCTGAAACACCACCCCAGCACGACCCCCTACACTGCCCGAACACCACTGTACTGCCCTAAACCCTGAAACACTACCCCCAGCATGACCCCTTACACTGCTCAAACACCACTGCACTGCCATAAACCTGAAACACCACCCCCAGCACAACCCCCTACACTGTCCAAACACCACTGCACTGCCCTAAACCCTGAAACACCACCCCCTGCAAGACCCCATACACTGCCCGAACACCACTGCACTAAACCCTGAAACACCACCACCTGCAAGACCCCACTACACTGCCCGAACACCACTGCACTGCCCTAAACCCTGAAACACCAACCCCTGCGTGACGCCCTACACTACCCGAACACCACTGCACTGCCCTAAACCCTAAAACACCAGCACAACCCCTACACTGCCCGAACACCACTGCACTGCCCTAAACCCTAAAACACGACCCCCTACACTACCTGAAACCACTGCTCTGCCCTAAACCCTGAAACACCAGCACGACCCCCTACTCTGCCCGAACACCACTGCACTGCACTGCCCTAAACCCTGAAACACCAACCCCAGCTAGACTCCCTACACTGCCCGAACACCACTGCTCTGCCCTAAACCCTGAAACACCACCCCCTGCACGACCCCCTACACTGCCCGAACACCACTGCACTTCCATAAACCCTGAAACACCACCCCCCTGCATGAACTCCTACACTGCCCGAACCCCACTGCACTGCCCTAAACCCTGAAACACCACCCTCTGGTACGGCCCCTCTACACTGCCCCATCGCCATTGCACTGCCCTAAACCCTGAAACACCACCCCCGCACGACCACCTACACTGCCCGAACGCCACTGCACTGCCCTAAACCCTGAAACACCACTCCAGCACGACCCCCTACACTGCCCGAACACTACTGTACTGCCCTAAACCCTGAAACACTACCCCCAGCACGACCCCTTACACTGCTCAAACACCACTGCACTGCCATAAACCCGAAACACCACCCCCAGCACGACCCCCTACACTGTCCAAACACCACTGCACTGCCCTAAACCCTGAAACACCACCCCTTGCAAGACCCCATACACTGCCCGAACACCACTGCACTAAACCCTGAAACACCACCACCTGCAAGACCCCACTACACTGCCCGAACACCACTGCACTGCCCTAAACCCTGAAACACCACCCCCTGCACGACCCCCTACACTACCCGAACACCACTGCACTGCCCTAAACCCTAAAACACCAGCACAACCCCTACACTGCCCGAACACCACTGCACTGCCCTAAACCCTAAAACACTACCCCTACACTGCCTGAACACCACTGCTCTGCCCTAAACCCTGAAACACCAGCACCACCCCCTACTCTGCCCGAACACCACTGCACTGCACTGCCCTAAACCCTGAAACACCAACCCCAGCAAGACTCCCTACACTGCCCGAACACCACTGCTCTGCCCTAAACCCTGAAACACCACCCCCTGCACGACCCCCTACACTGCCCGAACACCACTGCACTTCCATAAACCCTGAAACACCACCCCCCTGCATGACCTCCTACACTGCCCGAACCCCACTGCACTGCCCTAAACCCTGAAACACCACCCCCCTGTACGACCCCCTACACTGCCCCATCGCCATTGCACTGCCCTAAACCCTGAAACACCACCCCCGCACGACCACCTACACTGCCCGAACGCCACTGCACTGCCCTAAACCCTGAAATACCACCCCAGCACAACCCCCTACACTGCCCCAACAACACTGCTCTGCTCTAAACCCTGAAACACCACCACCTGCAAGACCCCCCTACAGTGCCTGAACACCACTGCACTGCCCTAAACCCTAAAAACACCAGCACGACCCCTACACTGCCCAAACACCACTGCACTGCCCTAAACCCTAAAACACCACACCCAGCACGACCCCCTACACTACCCAAACACCATTGCACTACCCTAAACCCTAAAACACTACCCCCAGCATGACCCCTATACTACCCAAACACCACTGCACTACCCTAAACCCTAAAACACTCCCCCAGCACGACTCCTTACACTACCCAAACACCACTGCACTACCCTAAACCCTAAAACACTACCCCCAGCACGACCCCCTACACTAACACCACTGCACTGCCCTAAACCCTAAAGCACCACCCCCAGCATGACCCCCTACACTGCCCGAACACCACTGCTCTGCCCTAAACCCTGAAACACCAGTCCGACCCCTACACTGCCCGAACACCACTGCACTGCCCTAAACACTAAAACACTAGCCCCAACACGACCCCCTACACTGCCCGAACACCACTGCACTGCCCTAAACCCTGAAACACCAGCACGACCCCTACACTGCCCGAACACCACTGCACTGCCCTAAACCCTGAAACACCACTTCCCTGCACGACCCCCTACACTGCCCGAACACCACTGCTCTGCCCTAAACCCTTAAACACCAGCCCGACCCCTACACTGCCCGAACACCACTGCACTGCCCTAAACCCTGAAACACTAGCCGCACCACGACCCCGTACACTGCCCGAACACCACTGCACTGTCCTAAACCCTGAAACACCAGCACGACCCCCTACACTGCTCAAAAACCACTGCACTGCCCTAAACCCTGAAACACCACCCCCAGCACGACCCCCTAAACTGCCCAAACACCACTGGACAGCTCTAAACTCTGAAACACCACCCCCTGCAAGACCCCCTACACTGCCCGAACACCAGTGCACTAAACCCTGAAACACCACCCCCTGAATGTCCCGCTACACAACACGAACACCACTGCACTGTCCTAAACCCTAAAACACCAACACGACCCCTACACTGCCTGAACACCACTGCACTGCCCTAAACCCTAAAACACCACCCCCAGCACGACCCCCTACACTGCCTAAACACCACTGCTCTGCCTTAAACCCTGAAACACCAGCCCGACCCAATCACTGCCCGAACACTACAGCTCTGCCATAAACCCTGAAACACCACCCCCAGCCCGACACCCTACACTGCCCGAACACCACTGCACTGCCGTATTCTCTGAAACACCACCCCAGCATGACCCCCTACACTGCCCGAACACCACTGTACTGCCCTAAACCCTGAAACACTACCCCTAGCTCGACCCCTTACACTGCTCAAACACAATTGCACTGCACTGCCCTAAACCCGAAACACCACGCCCAACACGACCCCCTACACTGCTCAAACACCACTGCACTGCCCTAAACCCTGAAACACCACCCCAGCACGACCCATTACACTGTCCAAACACCACTGCACTATCCCTAAACCCTGAAACACCACCCCCTGCAAGACCCCCTACACTGCCCGAACACCACTGCACTAAACCCTGAAACACCACCCCCTGCACGACCCCCTACACTACCCGGACACCACTGCACTGCCCTAAACCCTAAAACACCAGCATGACCCCTATACTGCCTAAACACCACTGCTCTGCCTTAAACCCTGAAACACCAGCCCGACCCAATCACTGCCCGAACACTACAGCTCTGCCCTAAACCCTGAAACACCACCCCCAGCCCGACACCCTACACTGCCCGAACACCACTGCACTGCCGTATTCTCTGAAACACCACCCCAGCATGACCCCCTACACTGCCCGAACACCACTGTACTGCCCTAAACCCTGAAACACTACCCCTAGCTCGACCCCTTACACTGCTCAAACACAATTGCACTGCACTGCCCTAAACCCGAAACACCACGCCCAACACGACCCCCTACACTGCTCAAACACCACTGCACTGCCCTAAACCCTGAAACACCACCCCAGCACGACCCATTACACTGTCCAAACACCACTGCACTATCCCTAAACCCTGAAACACCACCCCCTGCAAGACCCCCTACACTGCCCGAACACCACTGCACTAAACCCTGAAACACCACCCCCTGCACGACCCCCTACACTACCCGGACACCACTGCACTGCCCTAAACCCTAAAACACCAGCATGACCCCTATACTGCCTGAACACCACTGCACTGCCCTAAACCCTAAAACACGACCCCCTACACTGCCCAAACACCACTGCTGTGCCCTAAACCCTGAAACACCAGCACGACCCCCTACTCTGCCTGAACACCACTGTACTGCACTGCCCTAAACCCTGAAACACCAACCCAAGCAAGACCCCCTACACTGCCCCAACACCACTGCACTGCCCTAAACCCTAAAACACCACCCCCAGCACGACCCCCTACACTGCCTAAACACCACTGCTCTGCCTTAAACCCTGAAACACCAGCCCGACCCAATCACTGCCCGAACACCACAGCTCTGCCCTAACCCCTGAAACACCACCCCCAGCCCGACACCCTACACTGCCCGAACACCACTGCACTGCCGTAAACTCTGAAACACCACCCCAGCATGACCCCCTACACTGCCCGAACACCACTGTACTGCCCTAAACCCTGAAACACTACCCCCAGCTCGACCCCTTACACTGCTCAAACACCATTGCACTGCACTGCCCTAAAACCGAAACACCACGCCCAACACGACCCCCTACACTGCTCAAACACCACTGCACTGTCCTAAACCCTGAAACACCACCCCCAGCACGACCCATTACACTGTCCAAACACCACTGCACTATCCCTAAACCCTGAAACACCACCCCCTGCAAGACCCCCTACACTGCCCGGACACCACTGCACTAAACCCTGAAACACCACCCCCTGCACGACCCCCTACACTACCTGGACACCACTGCACTGCCCTAAACCCTAAAACACCAGCATGACCCCTATACTGCCCAAACACCACTGCACTGCACTGCCCTAAACCCTAAAACACGACCCCCTACACTGCCCAAACACCACTGCTGTGCCCTAAACCCTGAAACACCAGCACGACCCCCTACTCTGCCCGAACACCACTGTACTGCACTGCCCTAAACCCTGAAACACCAACCCAAGCAAGACCCCCTACACTGCCCCAACCCCATTGCACTGCCCTAAAACCTGAAACACCACCCCCCTGTACGACCCCCTACACTGCCCCAACGCCATTGCACAGCCCTAAACCCTGAAACACCACCCCCGCACGACCACCTACACTGCCCGAACGCCACTGCACTGCCCTAAACCCTGAAACACCACCCCAGCACAACCCCCTACACTGCCCGAACAACACTGCTCTGCTCTAAACCCTAAAACACCACCCCCACCACGACCCCGTGCACTGCTCAAACACCACTGCTCTGCCCTAAACCCTTAAATACCAGCCCGACCCCTATACTGCCCGAACACCACTGCACTAAACCCTAAAACACTAGCCGCACCACGACCCCGAACACCACTGCACTTTCCTAAACCCTGAAACACCAGTACAACCCCCCGGCACTTCCCGAACACCACTGCACTGCCCTAAACTCTGAAACATCACCCCCTGCACGACCCCCTACACTGCCCGTATGCCACTGCCCTAAACCCTGAAACACCACCCCCAGCCCAACCCCCTACACTGCCCGAACGCCACAGCAATGCCCTAAACCCTAAAACACCACCACGTCCCCCTACACTGCATGAACACCACTGCACTGCCCTAAAACACTACCCCAGCACGACCCCCTACACTACCCAAACACCACTGCACTACCCTTAACCTTAAAACACTACCCCCGCACGACCCCCTACACTACCCAAACACCACTGCACTACCCTACACCCTAAAACACTACCCCCCGCATGACCCCCTACACTACCCAAAGACCACTGCACTACCCTAAACCCTAAAACAGGACCCCTACACTACACAAACACTGCTGCACTACCCTAAACATTAAAACATTACCCCCTACACTACCCAAACACCACTGCACTACCCTAAACCCTAAAAAACTACCCCCAGCAGTACCCCTACACTACCCAAACACCACTGCACTACCCTAAACCCTAAAACACTGCCCCCAGCAGTAACCCCTACACTTCCCAAACACCATTGCACTACCCGAAACCCTAAAACACTACCCCCAGCAGTACCCCCTACACTACCCCAAACACCACTGCACTACCCTAAACCCTAAACCTCTACCCCCAGCATGCCCCCTACACTACCCAAACACCATTGCACTACCCTAAACCCTAAAACACTACCCCCAGCATGACCCCTACACTACCCAAACACCACTGCACTACCCTAAACCCTAAAACACTCCCCCAGCACGACTCCTTACACTACCCAAACACCACTGCACTACCCTAAACCCTAAAACACTACCCCCAGCACGACCCCCTACACTAACACCACTGCACTGCCCTAAACCCCAAAGCACCACCCCCAGCATGACCCCCTACACTGCCCAAACACCACTGCTCTGCCCTAAACCCTGAAACACCAGTCCGACCCCTACACTGCCCGAACACCACTGCACAGCCCTAAACACTAAAACACTAGCCCCAACACGACCCCCTACACTGCCCGAACACCACTGCACTGCCCTAAACCCTGAAACACCAGCACGACCCCTACACTGCCCGAACACCACTGCACTGCCCTAAACCCTGAAACACCACTTCCCTGCACGACCCCCTACACTGCCCAAATGCCACTGCACTGCCCTAAAGCCTGAAACACCAACCCCCTGCACGACCCCCTACACTTCCCGAACGCCACTGCTCTGCCCAAAACTCTGAAACACCAGCCAGACCCCTACACTGCACGAACACCACAGCTCTGCCCTAAACCCTGAAACACCACCCCCAGCCCAACACCCTACACTGCCCGAACACCACTGCACTGCCGTAAACTCTGAAACACCACCCCAGCACGACCCCCTACACTGCCCGAACACCACTGTACTGCCCTAAACCCTGAAACACCACCCCCTGCAAGACCCCATACACTGCCCAAACACCACTGCACTAAACCCTGAAACACCACCACCTGCAAGACCCCACTACACTGCCCGAACACCACTGCACTGCCCTAAACCCTGAAACACCAACCCCTGCGTGACCCCCTACACTACCCGAACACCACTGCACTGCCCTAAACCCTAAAACACCAGCACAACCCCTACACTGCCCGAACACCACTGCTCTGCCCTAAACCCTGAAACACCACCCCCAGCCCAACACCCTACACTGCCCGAACACCACTGCACTGCCGTAAACTCTGAAACACCACCCCAGCACGACCCCCTACACTGCCCGAACACCACTGTACTGCCCTAAACCCTGAAACACCACCCCCTGCAAGACCCCATACACTGCCCAAACACCACTGCACTAAACCCTGAAACACCACCACCTGCAAGACCCCACTACACTGCCCAAACACCACTGCACTGCCCTAAACCCTGAAACACCAACCCCTGCATGACCCCCTACACTACCCGAACACCACTGCACTGCCCTAAACCCTAAAACACCAGCACAACCCCTACACTGCCCGAACACCACTGCACTGCCCTAAACCCGAAACACTACCCCCAGCATGACCCCTTACACTGCTCAAACACCACTGCACTGCCATAAACCCGAAACACCACCCCCAGCACAACCCCCTACACTGTCCAAACACCACTGCACTGCCCTAAACCCTGAAACACCACCCCCTGCAAGACCCCATACACTGCCCAAACACCACTGCACTAAACCCTGAAACACCACCACCTGCAAGACCCCACTACACTGCCCGAACACCACTGCACTGCCCTAAACCCTGAAACACCAACCCCTGCGTGACCCCCTACACTACCCGAACACCACTGCACTGCCCTAAACCCTAAAACACCAGCACAACCCCTACACTGCCCGAACACCACTGCACTGCCCTAAACCCTAAAACACGACCCCCTACACTACCTGAACACCACTGCTCTGCCCTAAACCCTGAAACACCAGCACGACCCCTACTCTGCCCGAACACCACTGCACTGCACTGCCCTAAACCCTGAAACACCAACCCCAGCTAGACTCCCTACACTGCCCGAACACCACTGCTCTGCCCTAAACCCTGAAACACTACCCCCAGCAGTACCCCTACACTACCCAAACACCATTGCAATATACTAAACCCTAAAAAACTTCCCCCAGCAGTACCCCCTACACTACCCAAACACAACTGCACTACCCTAAACCCTAAACCACTACCCCCAGCACGACCCCCTACACTACCCAAACACCACGGCACTACCCTAAACCCTAAAACACATCCCCCTAGCACGACTCCCTACACTACCCAAACACCACTGCACTACCCTAAACCCTAAAACACTACCCCCAGCACGACCCCCTACACTAATACCACTGCTCTGCCCTAAACCCTAAAGCACCACCCCCAGCACAACCCCCTACACTGCCCAAACACCACTGCTCTGCCCTAAACCCTGAAACACCAGCTCAACACCTACACTGCCCGAACACCACTGCACTGCCCTAAACCCTAAAACACTAGCCCCAACACGACCCCCTACACTGCCCGAACACCACTGCACTGCCCTAAACCCTGAAACACCAGCACGACCCCCTACAGTGCCCGAACACCACTGCACTGCCCTAAACCCTGAAACACCACCCCCTGCACGACCCCCTACACTGCCCGAATGCCACTGCACTGCCCTAAAGCCTGAAACACCAACCCCCTGCACGACCCCCTACACTGCCCGAACGCCACTGCACTGCCCTAAACCCTAAAACACCATCACGTCCCCCTACACTGCCCGAACACCACTGCACTGTCCTAAAACACCACCACGTCCCCCTACACTGCCCGAACACCACTGCACTGCCCTAAACCCTAAAACACTAGCCCCAACACGACACCCTACACTGCCCGAACACCACTGCACTGCCCTAAACCCTGAAACACCAGCACGACCCCCTACAGTGCCCGAACACCACTGCACTGCCCTAAACCCTGAAACACCACCCCCTGCATGACCCCCTACACTGCCTGAATGCCACTGCACTGCCCTAAAGCCTGAAACACCAACCCCCTGCATGACCCCCTACACTGCCCGAATGCCACTGCACTGCCCTAAACCCTAAAACACCACCACGTCCCCCTACACTGCCCGAACACCACTGCACTGTCCTAAAACACCACCATGTCCCCCTACACTGCCCAAACACCACTGCACTGCCCTAAACCCTAAAACACCACCGCCAGCATGACCCCCTACACTACCCAAACACCACTGCACTGACCTAAACTCTGAAACACCACCCCAGCACGGCCCCCTACACTGCCCAAACACCACTGCACTGCCCTAAACCCTGAAACACTAACCCCAGCACGACAACCCTACACTGCTCAAACACCACTGCACTGCCCTTAACCCTGAAACACCACCCCCAGCACGACCCCCTACACTGCCCGAACACTGCACTAAACCCTGAAACACCACCACCTGCAAGACCCCCCTACAGTGCCTGAACACCACTGCACTGCCCTAAACCCTAAAAACACCAGCACGACCCCTACACTGCCCAAGCACCACTGCACTGCCCTAAACCCTAAAACACCACACCCAGCACGACCCCCTACACTACCCAAACACCATTGCACTACCCTAAACCCTAAAACACTACCCCCAGCATGACCCCTATACTACCCAAACACCACTGCACTACCCTAAACCCTAAAACACTCCCCCAGCACGACTCCTTACACTACCCAAACACCACTGCACTACCCTAAACCCTAAAACACTACCCCCAGCACGACCCCCTACACTAACACCACTGCACTGCCCTAAACCCTAAAGCACCACCCCCAGCATGACCCCCTACACTGCCCGAACACCACTGCTCTGCCCTAAACCCTGAAACACCAGTCCGACCCCTACACTGCCTGAACACCACTGCACTGCCCTAAACACTAAAACACTAGCCCCAACACGACCCCCTACACTGCCCGAACACCACTGCACTGCCCTAAACCCTGAAACACCAGCACGACCCCTACACTGCCCGAACACCACTGCACTGCCCTAAACCCTGAAACACCACTTCCCTGCACGACCCCCTACACTGCCCGAACACCACTGCTCTGCCCTAAACCCTTAAACACCAGCCCGACCCCTACACTGCCCGAACACCACTGCACTGCCCTAAACCCTGAAACACTAGCCGCACCACGACCCCGTACACTGCCCGAACACCACTGCACTGTCCTAAACCCTGAAACACCAGCACGACCCTCTACACTGCTCAAAAACCACTGCACTGCCCTAAACCCTGAAACACCACCCCCAGCACGACCCCCTAAACTGCCCAAACACCACTGGACTGCTCTAAACTCTGAAACACCACCCCCTGCAAGACCCCCTACACTGCCCGAACACCAGTGCACTAAACCCTGAAACACCACCCCCTGAATGTCCCGCTACACAACACGAACACCACTGCACTGTCCTAAACCCTAAAACACCAACACGACCCCTACACTGCCTGAACACCACTGCACTGCCCTAAACCCTAAAACACCACCCCCAGCACGACCCCCTACACTGCCTAAACACCACTGCTCTGCCTTAAACCCTGAAACACCAGCCCGACCCAATCACTGCCCGAACACCACAGCTCTGCCCTAAACCCTGAAACACCACCCCCAGCCCGACACCCTACACTGCCCGAACACCACTGCACTGCCGTAAACTCTGAAACACCACCCCAGCATGACCCCCTACACTGCCCGAACACCACTGTACTGCCCTAAACCCTGAAACACTACCCCTAGCTCGACCCCTTACACTGCTCAAACACAATTGCACTGCACTGCCCTAAACCCAAAACACCACGCCCAACACGACCCCCTACACTGCTCAAACACCACTGCACTGCCCTAAACCCTGAAACACCACCCCAGCACGACCCATTACACTGTCCAAACACCACTGCACTATCCCTAAACCCTGAAACACCACCCCCTGCAAGACCCCCTACACTGCCCGAACACCACTGCACTAAACCCTGAAACACCACCCCCTGCACGACCCCCTACACTACCCGGACACCACTGCACTGCCCTAAACCCTAAAACACCAGCATGACCCCTATACTGCCCGAACACCACTGCACTGCCCTAAACCCTAAAACACGACCCCCTACACTGCCCAAACACCACTGCTGTGCCCTAAACCCTGAAACACCAGCACGACCCCCTACTCTGCCCGAACACCACTGTACTGCACTGCCCTAAACCCTGAAACACCAACCCAAGCAAGACCCCCTACACTGCCCCAACACCACTGCACTACCCTAAACCCTAAAACACCACCCCCAGCACGACCCCCTACACTGCCTAAACACCACTGCTCTGCCTTAAACCCTGAAACACCAGCCCGACCCAATCACTGCCCGAACACCACAGCTCTGCCCTAACCCCTGAAACACCACCCCCAGCCCGACACCCTACACTGCCCGAACACCACTGCACTGCCGTAAACTCTGAAACACCACCCCAGCATGACCCCCTACACTGCCCGAACACCACTGTACTGCCCTAAACCCTGAAACACTACCCCCAGCTCGACCCCTTACACTGCTCAAACACCATTGCACTGCACTGCCCTAAAACCGAAACACCACGCCCAACACGACCCCCTACACTGCTCAAACACCACTGCACTGTCCTAAACCCTGAAACACCACCCCCAGCACGACCCATTACACTGTCCAAACACCACTGCACTATCCCTAAACCCTGAAACACCACCCCCTGCAAGACCCCCTACACTGCCCGGACACCACTGCACTAAACCCTGAAACACCACCCCCTGCACGACCCCCTACACTACCTGGACACCACTGCACTGCCCTAAACCCTAAAACACCAGCATGACCCCTATACTGCCCGAACACCACTGCACTGCACTGCCCTAAACCCTAAAACACGACCCCCTACACTGCCCAAACACCACTGCTGTGCCCTAAACCCTGAAACACCAGCACAACCCCCTACTCTGCCCGAACACCACTGTACTGCACTGCCCTAAACCCTGAAACACCAACCCAAGCAAGACCCCCTACACTGCCCCAACCCCATTGCACTGCCCTAAAACCTGAAACACCACCCCCCTGTACGACCCCCTACACTGCCCCAACGCCATTGCACAGCCCTAAACCCTGAAACACCACCCCCGCACGACCACCTACACTGCCCGAACGCCACTGCACTGCCCTAAACCCTGAAACACCACCCCAGCACGACGCCCTACTCTGCCCGAACAACACTACTCTGCCCTAAACGCTAAAACACCACCCCCACCACGACCCCGTGCACTGCTCAAACACCACTGCTCTGCCCTAAACCCTTAAATACCAGCCCGACCCCTATACTGCCCGAACACCACTGCACTAAACCCTGAAACACTAGCCGCACCACGACCCCGAACACCACTGCACTTTCCTAAACCCTGAAACACCAGTACAACCCCCCGGCCCTTCCCGAACACCACTGCACTGCCCTAAACTCTGAAACACCACCCCCTGCATGACCCCCTACACTGCCCGTATGCCACTGCCCTAAACCCTGAAACACCACCCCCAGCCCAACCCCCTACACTGCCCGAACGCCACAGCAATGCCCTAAACCCTAAAACACCACCACGTCCCCCTACACTGCATGAACACCACTGCACTGCCCTAAAACACTACCCCAGCACGACCCCCTACACTACCCAAACACCACTGCACTACCCTAAACCTTAAAACACTACCCCCGCACGACCCCCTACACTACCCAAACACCACTGCACTACCCTACACCCTAAAACACTACCCCCCGCATGACCCCCTACACTACCCAAAGACCACTGCACTACCCTAAACCCTAAAACAGGACCCCTACACTACACAAACACCGCTGCACTACCCTAAACACTAAAACATTACCCCCTACACTACCCAAACACCACTGCACTACCCTAAACCCTAAAAAACTACCCCCAGCAGTACCCCTACACTACCCAAACACCACTGCACTACCCTAAACCCTAAAACACTGCCCCCAGCAGTAACCCCTACACTTCCCAAACACCATTGCACTACCCGAAACCCTAAAACACTACCCCCAGCAGTACCCCCTACACTACCCCAAACACCACTGCACTACCCTAAACCCTAAACCTCTACCCCCAGCATGCCCCCTACACTACCCAAACACCATTGCACTACCCTAAACCCTAAAACACTACCCCCAGCATTACCCCTACACTACCCAAACACCACTGCACTACCCTAAACCCTAAAACACTCCCCCAGCACGACTCCTTACACTACCCAAACACCACTGCACTACCCTAAACCCTAAAACACTACCCCCAGCACGACCCCCTACACTAACACCACTGCACTGCCCTAAACCCCAAAGCACCACCCCCAGCATGACCCCCTACACTGCCCAAACACCACTGCTCTGCCCTAAACCCTGAAACACCAGTCCGACCCCTACACTGCCTGAACACCACTGCACAGCCCTAAACACTAATACACTAGCCCCAACACGACCCCCTACACTGCCCGAACACCACTGCACTGCCCTAAACCCTGAAACACCAGCACGACCCCTACACTGCCCGAACACCATTGCACTGCCCTAAACCCTGAAACACCACTTCCCTGCACGATCCCCTACACTGCCCAAATGCCACTGCACTGCCCTAAAGCCTGAAACACCAACCCCCTGCACGACCCCCTACACTTCCCGAACGCCACTGCTCTGCCCAAAACTCTGAAACACCAGCCAGACCCCTACACTGCACGAACACCACAGCTCTGCCCTAAACCCTGAAACACCACCCCCAGCCCAACACCCTACTCTGCCCGAACACCACTGCACTGCCGTAAACTCTGAAACACCACCCCAGCACGACCCCCTACACTGCCCGAACACCACTGTACTGCCCTAAACCCTGAAACACTACCCCCAGCATGACCCCTTACACTGCTCAAACACCACTGCACTGCCATAAACCCGAAACACCACCCCCAGCACAACCCCCTACACTGTCCAAACACCACTGCACTGCCCTAAACCCTGAAACACCACCCCCTGCAAGACCCCATACACTGCCCGAACACCACTGCACTAAACCCTGAAACACCACCACCTGCAAGACCCCACTACACTGCCCGAACACCACTGCACTGCCCTAAACCCTGAAACACCAACCCCTGCGTGACCCCCTACACTACCCGAACACCACTGCACTGCCCTAAACCCTAAAACACCAGCACAACCCCTACACTGCCCGAACACCACTGCACTGCCCTAAACCCTAAAACACGACCCCCTACACTACCTGAACACCACTGCTCTGCCCTAAACCCTGAAACACCAGCACGACCCCTACTCTGCCCGAACACCACTGCACTGCACTGCCCTAAACCCTGAAACACCAACCCCAGCTAGACTCCCTACACTGCCCGAACACCACTGCTCTGCCCTAAACCCTGAAACACCACCCCCTGCACGACCCCCTACACTGCCCGAACACCACTGCACTTCCATAAACCCTGAAACACCACCCCCCTGCATGACCTCCTACACTGCCCGAACCCCACTGCACTGCCCTAAACCCTGAAACACCACCCCCCGGTACGACCCCCTACACTGCCCCATCGCCATTGCACTGCCCTAAACCCTGAAACACCACCCCCGCACGACCACCTACACTGCCCGAACGCCACTGCACTGCCCTAATCCCTGAAACACCACCCCAGCACGACCCCCTACACTGCCTGAACACTACTGTACTGCCCTAAACCCTGAAACACTACCCCCAGCACGACCCCTTACACTGCTCAAACACCACTGCACTGCCATAAACCCGAAACACCACCCCCAGCACGACCCCCTACACTGTCCAAACACCACTGCACTGCCCTAAACCCTGAAACACCACCCCCTGCACGACCCCCTACACTACCCGAACACCACTGCACTGCCCTAAACCCTAAAACACCAGCACAACCCCTACACTGCCCGAACACCACTGCACTGCCCTAAACCCTAAAACACGACCCCCTACACTGCCTGAACACCACTGCTCTGCCCTAAACCCTGAAACACCAGCACCACCCCCTACTCTGCCCGAACACCACTGCATTGCACTGCCCTAAACCCTGAAACACCAACCCCAGCAAGACTCCCTACACTGCCCGAACACCACTGCTCTGCCCTAAACCCTGAAACACCACCCCCTGCACGACCCCCTACACTGCCCGAACACCACTGCACTTCCATAAACCCTGAAACACCACCCCCCTGCATGACCTCCTACACTGCCCGAACCCCACTGCACTGCCCTAAACCCTGAAACACCACCCCCGTGTACGACCCCCTACACTGCCCCATCGCCATTGCACTGCCCTAAACCCTGAAACACCACCCCCGCACGACCACCTACACTGCCCGAACGCCACTGCACTGCCCTAAACCCTGAAATACCACCCCAGCACAACCCCCTACACTGCCCCAACAACACTGCTCTGCTCTAAACCCTGAAACACCACCACCTGCAAGACCCCCCTACACTGCCTGAACACCACTGCACTGCCCTAAACCCTAAAAACACCAGCACGACCCCTACACTGCCCAAACACCACTGCACTGCCCTAAACCCTAAAACACAACCCCCAGCATGACCCCCTACACTGCCCAAACACCATTGCACTGCCCTAAACCCTAAAATACCACCCCCAGCATGACCCCCTACACTACCCGAACACCACTGCACTACCCTAAACCCTACACCACTACCCCCAGCACGACCCCCTACACTACCCAAACACTACTGCACTAACCCAAACCACTACCCCTAGCACTACCCCCTACACTAGTTAAACATCACTGCACTACCCTAAACTCTAAAACACTACCCCCTACACTACACAAACACTACTGCACTACCCTAAACCCTAAAACACAACCCCCAGCACGACCCCCTACACTACCCAAACACCACTGCACTGCCCTAAACCCTAAAACACTACACCAGCACGACCCCCTACACTACCTAAACACCACTGCACTACCCTAAACCCTGAAACACCACCCCCAGCCTGACCCCTACACTGCCTGAACACCACTGCACTGCCCTAAACCCTGAAACACCACCCCAGTACAACCCCCTACACTGCCCGAACACCACTGTACTGCCCTAAACCCTGAAACACTACCCCTAGCTCGACCCCTTACACTGCTCAAACACAATTGCACTGCACTGCCCTAAACCCGAAACACCACGCCCAACACGACCCCCTACACTGCTCAAACACCACTGCACTGCCCTAAACCCTGAAACACCACCCCAGCACGACCCATTACACTGTCCAAACACCACTGCACTATCCCTAAACCCTGAAACACCACCCCCTGCAAGACCCCCTACACTGCCCGAACACCACTGCACTAAACCATGAAACACCACCCCCTGCACGACCCCCTACACTACCCGGACACCACTGCACTGCCCTAAACCCTAAAACACCAGCACAACCCCTACACTCCCCGAACACCACTGCACTGCCCTAAACCCTAAAACACAACCCCCTACACTGCCTGAACACCACTGCTCTGCCCTAAACCCTGAAACACCAGCACCACCCCCTACTCTGCCCGAACACCACTGCATTGCACTGCCCTAAACCCTGAAACACCAACCCCAGCAAGACTCCCTACACTGCCCGAACACCACTGCTCTGCCCTAAACCCTGAAACACCACCCCCTGCACGACCCCCTACACTGCCCGAACACCACTGCACTTCCATAAACCCTGAAACACCACCCCCCTGCATGACCTCCTACACTGCCCGAACCCCACTGCACTGCCCTAAACCCTGAAACACCACCCCCGTGTATGACCCCCTACACTGCCCCATCGCCATTGCACTGCCCTAAACCCTGAAACACCACCCCCGCACGACCACCTACACTGCCCGAACGCCACTGCACTGCCCTAAACCCTGAAATACCACCCCAGCACAACCCCCTACACTGCCCCAACAACACTGCTCTGCTCTAAACCCTGAAACACCACCACCTGCAAGACCCCCCTACACTGCCTGAACACCACTGCACTGCCCTAAACCCTAAAAACACCAGCACGACCCCTACACTGCCCAAACACCACTGCACTGCCCTAAACCCTAAAACACAACCCCCAGCATGACCCCCTACACTGCCCAAACACCATTGCACTGCCCTAAACCCTAAAATACCACCCCCAGCATGACCCCCTACACTACCCGAACACCACTGCACTACCCTAAACCCTACACCACTACCCCCAGCACGACCCCCTACACTACCCAAACACTACTGCACTAACCCAAACCACTACCCCTAGCACTACCCCCTACACTAGTTAAACATCACTGCACTACCCTAAACTCTAAAACACTACCCCCTACACTACACAAACACTACTGCACTACCCTAAACCCTAAAACACAACCCCCAGCACGACCCCCTACACTACCCAAACACCACTGCACTGCCCTAAACCCTAAAACACTACACCAGCACGACCCCCTACACTACCTAAACACCACTGCACTACCCTAAACCCTGAAACACCACCCCCAGCCTGACCCCTACACTGCCTGAACACCACTGCACTGCCCTAAACCCTGAAACACCACCCCAGTACAACCCCCTACACTGCCCGAACACCACTGTACTGCCCTAAACCCTGAAACACTACCCCTAGCTCGACCCCTTACACTGCTCAAACACAATTGCACTGCACTGCCCTAAACCCGAAACACCACGCCCAACACGACCCCCTACACTGCTCAAACACCACTGCACTGCCCTAAACCCTGAAACACCACCCCAGCACGACCCATTACACTGTCCAAACACCACTGCACTATCCCTAAACCCTGAAACACCACCCCCTGCAAGACCCCCTACACTGCCCGAACACCACTGCACTAAACCCTGAAACACCACCCCCTGCACGACCCCCTACACTACCCGGACACCACTGCACTGCCCTAAACCCTAAAACACCAGCATGACCCCTATACTGCCCGAACACCACTGCACTGCCCTAAACCCTAAAACACGACCCCCTACACTGCCCAAACACCACTGCTGTGCCCTAAACCCTGAAACACCAGCACGACCCCCTACTCTGCCCGAACACCACTGTACTGCACTGCCCTAAACCCTGAAACACCAACCCAAGCAAGACCCCCTACACTGCCCCAACACCACTGCACTGCCCTAAACCCTAAAACACCACCCCCAGCACGACCCCCTACACTGCCTAAACACCACTGCTCTGCCTTAAACCCTGAAACACCAGCCCGACCCAATCACTGCCCGAACACCACAGCTCTGCCCTAACCCCTGAAACACCACCCCCAGCCCGACACCCTACACTGCCCGAACACCACTGCACTGCCGTAAACTCTGAAACACCACCCCAGCATGACCCCCTACACTGCCCGAACACCACTGTACTGCCCTAAACCCTGAAACACTACCCCCAGCTCGACCCCTTACACTGCTCAAACACCATTGTACTGCACTGCCCTAAAACCGAAACACCACGCCCAACACGACCCCCTACACTGCTCAAACACCACTGCACTGTCCTAAACCCTGAAACACAACCCCCAGCACGACCCATTACACTGTCCAAACACCACTGCACTATCCCTAAACCCTGAAACACCACCCCCTGCAAGACCCCCTACACTGCCCGGACACCACTGCACTAAACCCTGAAACACCACCCCCTGCACGACCCCCTACACTACCTGGACACCACTGCACTGCCCTAAACCCTAAAACACCAGCATGACCCCTATACTGCCCGAACACCACTGCACTGCCCTAAACCCTAAAACACGACCCCCTACACTGCCCAAACACCACTGCTGTGCCCTAAACCCTGAAACACCAGCACGACCCCCTACTCTGCCCGAAAACCACTGTACTGCACTGCCCTAAACCCTGAAACACCAACCCAAGCAAGACCCTCTACACTGCCCCAACCCCATTGCACTGCCCTAAAACCTGAAACACCACCCCCCTGTACGACCCCCTACACTGCCCCAACGCCATTGCACAGCCCTAAACCCTGAAACACCACCCCCGCACGACCACCTACACTGCCCGAACGCCACTGCACTGCCCTAAACCCTGAAACACCACCCCAGCACAACCCCCTACACTGCCCGAACAACACTGCTCTGCTCTAAACCCTAAAACACCACCCCCAGCACGACCCCCTTCTCTGCCCGAACAACACTACTCTGCCCTAAACGCTAAAACACCACCCCCACCACGACCCCGTGCACTGCTCAAACACCACTGCTCTGCCCTAAACCCTTAAATACCAGCCCGACCCCTATACTGCCCGAACACCACTGCACTAAACCCTGAAACACTAGCCGCACCACGACCCCGAACACCACTGCACTTTCCTAAACCCTGAAACACCAGTACAACCCCCCGGCACTTCCCGAACACCACTGCACTGCCCTAAACTCTGAAACACCACCCCCTGCACGACCCCCTACACTGCCCGTATGCCACTGCCCTAAACCCTGAAACACCACCCCCAGCCCAACCCCCTACACTGCCCGAACGCCACAGCAATGCCCTAAACCCTAAAACACCACCACGTCCCCCTACACTGCATGAACACCACTGCACTGCCCTAAAACACTACCCCAGCACGACCCCCTACACTACCCAAACACCACTGCACTACCCTAAACCTTAAAACACTACCCCCGCACGACCCCCTACACTACCCAAACACCACTGCACTACCCTACACCCTAAAACACTACCCCCCGCATGACCCCCTACACTACCCAAAGACCACTGCACTACCCTAAACCCTAAAACAGGACCCCTACACTACACAAACACCGCTGCACTACCCTAAACACTAAAACATTACCCCCTACACTACCCAAACACCACTGCACTACCCTAAACCCTAAAAAACTACCCCCAGCAGTACCCCTACACTACCCAAACACCACTGCACTACCCTAAACCCTAAAACACTGCCCCCAGCAGTAACCCCTACACTTCCCAAACACCATTGCACTACCCGAAACCCTAAAACACTACCCCCAGCAGTACCCCCTACACTACCCCAAACACCACTGCACTACCCTAAACCCTAAACCTCTACCCCCAGCATGCCCCCTACACTACCCAAACACCATTGCACTACCCTAAACCCTAAAACACTACCCCCAGCATGACCCCTACACTACCCAAACACCACTGCACTACCCTAAACCCTAAAACACTCCCCCAGCACGACTCCTTACACTACCCAAACACCACTGCACTACCCTAAACCCTAAAACACTACCCCCAGCACGACCCCCTACACTAACACCACTGCACTGCCCTAAACCCCAAAGCACCACCCCCAGCATGACCCCCTACACTGCCCAAACACCACTGCTCTGCCCTAAACCCTGAAACACCAGCCCGACCCCTACACTGCCCGAACACCACTGCACAGCCCTAAACACTAAAACACTAGCCCCAACACGACCCCCTACACTGCCCGAACACCACTGCACTGCCCTAAACCCTGAAACACCAGCACGACCCCTACACTGCCCGAACACCACTGCACTGCCCTAAACCCTGAAACACCACTTCCCTGCACGACCCCCTACACTGCCCAAATGCCACTGCACTGCCCTAAAGCCTGAAACACCAACCCCCTGCACGACCCCCTACACTTCCCGAACGCCACTGCTCTGCCCAAAACTCTGAAACACCAGCCAGACCCCTACACTGCACGAACACCACAGCTCTGCCCTAAACCCTGAAACACCACCCCCAGCCCAACACCCTACACTGCCCGAACACCACTGCACTGCCGTAAACTCTGAAACACCACCCCAGCACGACCCCTACACTGCCCGAACACCACTGTACTGCCCTAAACCCTGAAACACTACCCCCAGCATGACCCCTTACACTGCTCAAACACCACTGCACTGCCATAAACCCGAAACACCACCCCCAGCACAACCCCCTACACTGTCCAAACACCACTGCACTGCCCTAAACCCTGAAACACCACCCCCTGCAAGACCCCATACACTGCCCGAACACCACTGCACTAAACCCTGAAACACCACCACCTGCAAGACCCCACTACACTGCCCGAACACCACTGCACTGCCCTAAACCCTGAAACACCAACCCCTGCGTGACCCCCTACACTACCCGAACACCACTGCACTCCCCTAAACCCTAAAACACCAGCACAACCCCTACACTGCCCGAACACCACTGCACTGCCCTAAACCCTAAAACACGACCCCCTACACTACCTGAACACCACTGCTCTGCCCTAAACCCTGAAACACCAGCACGACCCCTACTCTGCCCGAACACCACTGCACTGCACTGCCCTAAACCCTGAAACACCAACCCCAGCTAGACTCCCTACACTGCCCGAACACCACTGCTCTGCCCTAAACCCTGAAACACCACCCCCTGCACGACCCCCTACACTGCCCGAACACCACTGCACTTCCATAAACCCTGAAACACCACCCCCCTGCATGACCTCCTACACTGCCCGAACCCCACTGCACTGCCCTAAACCCTGAAACACCACCCCCCGGTACGACCCCCTACACTGCCCCGTCGCCATTGCACTGCCCTAAACCCTGAAACACCACCCCCGCACGACCACCTACACTGCCCAAACGCCACTGCACTGCCCTAAACCCTGAAACACCACCCCAGCACGACCCCCTACACTGCCTGAACACTACTGTACTGCCCTAAACCCTGAAACACTACCCCCAGCACGACCCCTTACACTGCTCAAACACCACTGCACTGCCATAAACCTGAAACACCACCCCCAGCACGACCCCCTACACTGTCCAAACACCACTGCACTGCCCTAAACCCTGAAACACCACCCCCTGCACGACCCCCTACACTACCCGAACACCACTGCACTGCCCTAAACCCTAAAACAGCAGCACAACCCCTACACTGCCCGAACACCACTGCACTGCCCTAAACCCTAAAACACGACCCCCTACACTGCCTGAACACCACTGCTCTGCCCTAAACCCTGAAACACCAGCACCACCCCCTACTCTGCCCGAACACCACTGCATTGCACTGCCCTAAACCCTGAAACACCAACCCCAGCAAGACTCCCTACACTGCCCGAACACCACTGCTCTGCCCTAAACCCTGAAACACCACCCCCTGCACGACCCCCTACACTGCCCGAACACCACTGCACTTCCATAAACCCTGAAACACCACCCCCCTGCATGACCTCCTACACTGCCCGAACCCCACTGCACTGCCCTAAACCCTGAAACACCACCCCCGTGTACGACCCCCTACACTGCCCCATCGCCATTGCACTGCCCTAAACCCTGAAACACCACCCCCGCACGACCACCTACACTGCCCGAACGCCACTGCACTGCCCTAAACCCTGAAATACCACCCCAGCACAACCCCCTACACTGCCCCAACAACACTGCTCTGCTCTAAACCCTGAAACACCACCACCTGCAAGACCCCCCTACACTGCCTGAACACCACTGCACTGCCCTAAACCCTAAAAACACCAGCACGACCCCTACACTGCCCAAACACCACTGCACTGCCCTAAACCCTAAAACACAACCCCCAGCATGACCCCCTACACTGCCCAAACACCATTGCACTGCCCTAAACCCTAAAATACCACCCCCAGCATGACCCCCTACACTACCCGAACACCACTGCACTACCCTAAACCCTACACCACTGCCCCCAGCACGACCCCCTACACTACCCAAACACTACTGCACTAACCCAAACCACTACCCCTAGCACTACCCCCTACACTAGTTAAACATCACTGCACTACCCTAAACTCTAAAACACTACCCCCTACACTACACAAACACTACTGCACTACCCTAAACCCTAAAACATAACCCCCAGCACGACCCCCTACACTACCGAAACACCACTGCACTGCCCTAAACCCTAAAACACTACACCAGCACGACCCCCTACACTACCTAAACACCACTGCACTACCCTAAACCCTGAAACACCACCCCCAGCCTGACCCCTACACTTCCTGAACACCACTGCACTGCCCTAAACCCTGAAACACCACCCCAGTACAACCCCCTACACTGCAGAACACCAATGCACTGCCCTAATCCCTAAATCTACCCCAAGCACGACCCCCTACACTACACAAACATCACTGCACTTCCCTAAACCCTGAAACACTAGCCCCAGCACGACCCCCTACACTGCCCAAACACCACTGCACTTAGCCCTGAAACACCACCCCCTGTAAGAACCCCCTACACTGCCTGAACACCACTGCACTGCCCTAAACCTTGAAACACCACCCCCTGCCCGACCCCATACACTACCCGAACACCACTGCACTGCCCTAAAGCCTAAAACACCAGCACGACCCCTACACTGCCCAAACACCACTGCACTGCCCTAAACCCTAAAACACCACCCCAGCACGACCCCCTACACTGCCAAAACACCACTGCTCTGCCCTAAATCCTGAAACACCAGCACAACCCCTACACTGCCCGAACACCACTGCTCTGCCCTAAACCCTGAAACACTTCCCCAGCATGACCCCCTACATTGCCCAAACACCACTGCACTGCCCTAAACCCTGAAAGACTAGCCCCAGCACGACCCCCTAAACTGCCCGAACACCACTGCACTACCCTAAACCCTGAAACACCACCCCCAGCCCGACCTCCTACACTGCCCAAACACCACTGCACTAATCCCTGAAACACCACCCCCTGTAAGAACCCCCTACCCTGCCTGAACACCACTGCACTGCCCTAAACCCTGAAACACCACCCCCTGCATGACCCCCTACACTACCCGAACACCACTGCACTGCCCTAAACCCTAAAACACCAGCACGACCCCTACACTGCCCAAACACCACTGCACTGCCCTAAACCCTAAAACACCACCCCAGCACGACCCCCTACACTGCTCGAACACCACTGCTCTGCCCTAAACCCTGAAACACCAGCACAACCCCTACACTGCCCGAACACCACTGCTCTGCCCTAAACCCTGAAACACTTCCCCCAGCACGACCCCCTACACTGCCCGAACACCACTGCAGTGCCCTAAACCCTGAAACACTACCCCCAGCACGACCCCTACACTGCTCAAACACCACTGCACTGCCCTAAACCCTGAAATACCACCCCCAGCACGACCCCCTAAACTGCCCAAACACCACTGGACTGCCCTAAACTCTGAAACACCACCCCCTGCAAGACCCCCTACACTGCCCGAACACCAGTGCAGTAAACCCTGAAACACCACCCCCTGCATGTCCCGCTACACAACCCGAACACCACTGCACTGCCCTAAACCCTGAAACACCAGCAGGACCCCCTACAGTGCCCGAACACCACTGCACTGCCCTAAACCCTGAAACACCACCCCCTGCACGACCCCCTACACTGCCCGAATGCCACTGCACTGCCCTAAAGCCTGAAACACCAACCCCCTGCACGACTCCCTACACTGCCCAAACGCCACTGCACTGCCCTAAACCCTAAAACACCACCACGTCCCCCTACACTGCCCGAACACCACTGCACTGTCCTAAAACACCACCACGACCCCCTACACTGCCCGAACACCACTGCACTGCCCTAAACCCTAAAACACTAGCCCCAACACGACCCCTACACTGCCCGAACACCACTGCACTGCCCTAAACCCTGAAACACCAGCACGACCCCCTACAGTGCCCGAACACCACTGCACTGCCCTAAACCCTGAAACACCACCCCCTGCATGACCCCCTACACTGCCCGAATGCCACTGCACTGCCCTAAAGCCTGAAACACCAACCCCCTGCACGACCCCCTACACTTCCCGAACGCCACTGCTCTGCCCAAAACTCTGAAACACCAGCCAGACCCCTACACTGCACGAACACCACAGCTCTGCCCTAAACCCTGAAACACCACCCCCTGCCCGACACCCTACACTGCCCGAACACCACTGCACTGCCGTAAACTCTGAAACACCACCCCAGCACGACCCCCTACACTGCCCAAACACCACTGTACTGCCCTAAACCCTGAAACACTACCCCCAGCATGACCCCTTACACTGCTCAAACACCACTGCACTGCCATAAACCCGAAACACCACCCCCAGCACAACCCCCTATACTGTCCAAACACCACTGCACTGCCCTAAACCCTGAAACACCACCCCCTGCAAGACCCCATACACTGCCCGAACACCACTGCACTAAACCCTGAAACACCACCACCTGCAAGACCCCACTACACTGCCCGAACACCACTGCACTGCCCTAAACCCTGAAACACCAGCACAACCCCTACACTGCCCGAACACCACTGCACTGCCCTAAACCCTAAAACACGACCCCCTACACTACCTGAACACCACTGCACTGCCCTAAACCCTAAAACACCAGCACAACCCCTACACTGCCCGAACACCACTGCACTGCCCTAAACCCTAAAACACGACCCCCTACACTACCTGAACACCACTGCTCTGCCCTAAACCCTGAAACACCAGCACGACCCCCTACTCTGCCCGAACACCACTGCACTACACTGCCCTAAACCCTGAAACACCAACCCCAGCTAGACTCCCTACACTGCCCGAACACCACTGCTCTGTCCTAAACCCTAAAACACCACCCCCTGCACGACCCCCTACACTGCCCGAACACCACTGCACTTCCATAAACCCTGAAACACCACCCCCCTGCATGACCTCCTACACTGCCCGAACCCCACTGCACTGCCCTAAACCCTGAAACACCACCCCCCGGTACGACCCCCTACACTGCCCCATCGCCATTGCACTGCCCTAAACCCTGAAACACCACCCCTGCACGACCACCTACACTGCCCGAACACCAGTGCACTGCCCTAAACCCTGAAACACCACCCCAGCACGACCCCCTACACTGCCCGAACACTACAGTACTGCCATAAACCCGAAACACCACCCCCAGCACGACCCCCTACACTGTCCAAACACCACTGCACTGCCCTAAACCCTGAAACACCACCCCTTGCAAGACCCCATACACTGCCCGAACACCACTGCACTAAACCCTGAAACACCACCACCTGCAAGACCCCACTACACTGCCCGAACACCACTGCACTGCCCTAAACCCTGAAACACCACCCCCTGCACGACCCCCTACACTACCCGAACACCACTGCACTGCCCTAAACCCTAAAACACCAGCACAACCCCTACACTGCCCGAACACCACTGCACTGCCCTAAACCCTAAAACACGACCCCCTACACTGCCTGAACACCACTGCTCTGCCCTAAACCCTGAAACACCAGCACCACCCCCTACTCTGCCCGAACACCACTGCACTGCACTGCCCTAAACCCTGAAACACCAACCCCAGCAAGACTCCCTACACTGCCCGAACACCACTGCTCTGCCCTAAACCCTGAAACACCACCCCCTGCACGACCCCCTACACTGCCCGAACACCACTGCACTTCCATAAACCCTGAAACACCACCCCCCTGCATGACCTCCTACACTGCCCGAACCCCACTGCACTGCCCTAAACCCTGAAACACCACCCCCGTGTACGACCCCCTACACTGCCCCATCGCCATTGCACTGCCCTAAACCCTGAAACACCACCCCCGCACGACCACCTACACTGCCCGAACGCCACTGCACTGCCCTAAACCCTGAAATACCGCCCCAGCACAACCCCCTACACTGCCCCAACAACACTGCTCTGCTCTAAACCCTGAAACACCACCACCTGCAAGACCCCCCTACACTGCCTGAACACCACTGCACTGCCCTAAACCCTAAAAACACCAGCACGACCCCTACACTGCCCAAACACCACTGCACTGCCCTAAACCCTAAAATACCACCCCCAGCACGACCCCCTACACTACCCGAACACCACTGCACTACCCTAAACCCTACACCACTACCCCCAGCACGACCCCCTACACTACCCAAACACTACTGCACTAACCCAAACCACTACCCCTAGCACTACCCCCTACACTAGTTAAACATCACTGCACTACCCTAAACTCTAAAACACTACCCCCTACACTACACAAACACTACTGCACTACCCTAAACCCTAAAACACAACCCCCAGCATGACCCCCTACACTACCCAAACACCACTGCACTACCCTAAACCCTAAAACTCTGCCCCCAGCAGTACCCCCTATACTACCCAAACACCACTACTCTAAACCTTAAAATACTACCCCCAGCAGTACCCCTACACTACCCAAACACCACTGTACTACCCTAAACCATTACCCCAAGCACAACCCCCTACACTACCCAAACACCACTGCACTTCCCTAAACCCTAAAACACTACACCAGCACGACCCCCTACACTACCTAAACACCACTGCACTACCCTAAACCCTGAAACACCACCCCCAGCCTGACCCCTACACTGCCTGAACACCACTGCACTGCCCTAAACCCTGAAACACCACCCCAGTACAACCCCCTACACTGCAGAACACCAATGCACTGCCCTAATCCCTAAATCTACCCCAAGCACGACCCCCTACACTACACAAACATCACTGCACTTCCCTAAACCCTGAAACACTAGCCCCAGCACGACCCCCTACACTGCCCAAACACCACTGCACTTAGCCCTGAAACACCACCCCCTGTAAGAACCCCCTACACTGCCTGAACACCACTGCACTGCCCTAAACCTTGAAACACCACCCCCTGCCTGACCCCATACACTACCCGAACACCACTGCACTGCCCTAAACCCTAAAACACCAGCACGACCCCTACGCTGCCCAAACACCACTGCACTGCCCTAAACCCTAACACACCACCCCAGCACGACCCCCTACACTGCCAAAACACCACTGCTCTGCCCTAAATCCTGAAACACCAGCACAACCCCTACACTGCCCGAACACCACTGCTCTGCCCTAAACCCTGAAACACTTCCCCAGCATGACCCCCTACATTGCCCAAACACCACTGCACTGCCCTAAACCCTGAAAGACTAGCCCCAGCACGACCCCCTAAACTGCCCGAACACCACTGCACTACCCTAAACCCTGAAACACCACCCCCAGCCCGACCCCCTACACTGCCCAGACACCACTGCACTAATCCCTGAAACACCACCCCCTGTAAGAACCCTCTACCCTGCCTGAACACCACTGCACTGCCCTAAACCCTGAAACACCACCCCCTGCATGACCCCCTACACTACCCGAACAACACTGCACTGCCCTAAACCCTAAAACACCAGCACGACCCCTACACTGCCCAAACACCACTGCACTGCCCTAAACCCTAAAACACCACCCCAGCACGACCCCCTACACTGCTCGAACACCACTGCTCTGCCCTAAACCCTGAAACACCAGCACAACCCCTACACTGCCCGAACACCACTGCTCTGCCCTAAACCCTGAAACACTTCCCCCAGCACGACCCCCTACACTGCCCGAACACCACTGCAGTGCCCTAAACCCTGAAACACTACCCCCAGCACGACCCCTACACTGCTCAAACACCACTGCACTGCCCTAAACCCTGAAATACCACCCCCAGCACGACCCCCTAAACTGCCCAAACACCACTGGACTGCCCTAAACTCTGAAACACCACCCCCTGCAAGACCCCCTACACTGCCCGAACACCAGTGCAGTAAACCCTGAAACATCACCCCCTGCATGTCCCGCTACACAACCCGAACACCACTGCACTGCCCTAAACCCTGAAACACCAGCACGACCCCCTACAGTGCCCGAACACCACTGCACTGCCCTAAACCCTGAAACACCACCCCCTGCACGACCCCCTACACTGCCCGAATGCCACTGCACTGCCCTAAAGCCTGAAACACCAACCCCCTGCACGACCCCCTACACTGCCCGAACGCCACTGCACTGCCCTAAACCCTAAAACACCACCACATCCCCCTACACTGCCTGAACACCACTGCACTGTCCTAAAACACCACCACATCCCCCTACACTGCCCGAACACCACTGCACTGCCCTAAACCCTAAAACACTAGCCCCAACACGACCCCTACACTGCCCGAACACCACTGCACTGCCCTAAACCCTGAAACACCAGCACGACCCCCTACAGTGCCCGAACACCACTGCACTGCCCTAAACCCTGAAACACCACCCCCTGCATGACCCCCTACACTGCCTGAATGCCACTGCACTGCCCTAAAGCCTGAAACACCAACCCCCTGCACGACCCCCTACACTGCCCGAACGCCACTGCACTGCCCTAAACCCTAAAACACCACCACGTCCCCCTACACTGCCCGAACACCACTGCACTGTCCTAAAACACCACCATGTCCCCCTACACTGCCCAAACACCACTGCACTGCCCTAAACCCTAAAACACCACCGCCAGCATGACCCCCTACACTACCCAAACACCACTGCACTGACCTAAACTCTGAAACACCACCCCAGCACGGCCCCCTACACTGCCCGAACACCACTGCACTGCCCTAAACCCTGAAACACTAACCCCAGCACGACAACCCTACACTGCTCAAACACCACTGCACTGCCCTTAACCCTGAAGCACCACCCCCAGCACGACCCCCTACACTGCCCGAACACTGCACTAAACCCTGAAACACCACCACCTGCAAGACCCCCCTACACTGCCTGAACACCACTGCACTGCCCTAAACCCTAAAAACACCAGCACGACCCCTACACTGCCCAAACACAACTGCACTGCCCTAAACCCTAAAACACCACACCCAGCACGACGCCCTACACTACCCAAACACCATTGCACTACCCTAAACCCTAAAACACTACCCCCAGCATGACCCCTACACTACCCAAACACCACTGCACTACCCTAAACCCTAAAACACTCCCCCAGCATGACTCCTTACACTACCCAAACACCACTGCACTACCCTAAACCCTAAAACACTACCCCCAGCACGACCCCCTACACTAACACCACTGCACTGCCCTAAACCCTAAAGCACCACCCCCAGCATGACCCCCTACACTGCCCGAACACCACTGCTCTGCCCTAAACCCTGAAACACCAGTCCGACCCCTACACTGCCCGAACACCACTGCACTGCCCTAAACACTAAAACACTAGCCCCAACACGACCCCCTACACTGCCCGAACACCACTGCACTGCCCTAAACCCTGAAACACCAGCACGACCCCTACACTGCCCGAACACCACTGCACTGCCCTAAACCCTGAAACACCACTTCCCTGCACGACCCCCTACACTGCCCGAACACCACTGCTCTGCCCTAAACCCTTAAACACCAGCCCGACCCCTACACTGCCCGAACACCACTGCACTGCCCTAAACCCTGAAACACTAGCCGCACCACGACCCCGTACACTGCCCGAACACCACTGCACTGTCCTGAACCCTGAAACACCAGCACGACCCCCTACACTGCTCAAACACCACTGCACTGCCCTAAACCCTGAAACACCACCCCCAGCACGACCCCCTAAACTGCCCAAACACCACTGGACTGCTCTAAACTCTGAAACACCACCCCCTGCAAGACCCCCTACACTGCCCGAACACCAGTGCACTAAACCCTGAAACACCACCCCCTGAATGTCCCGCTACACAACACGAACACCACTGCACTGTCCTAAACCCTAAAACACCAACACGACCCCTACACTGCCTTAACACCACTGCACTGCTATAAACCCTAAAACACCACCCCCAGCACGACCCCCTACACTGCCTAAACACCACTGCTCTGCCTTAAACCCTGAAACACCAGCCCGACCCAATCACTGCCCGAACACCACAGCTCTGCCCTAAACCCTGAAACACCACCCCCAGCCCGACACCCTACACTGCCCGAACACCACTGCACTGCCGTAAACTCTGAAACACCACCCCAGCATGACCCCCTACACTGCCCGAACACCACTGTACTGCCCTAAACCCTGAAACACTACCCCCAGCTCGACCCCTTACACTGCTCAAACACCATTGCACTGCACTGCCCTAAAACCGAAACACCACGCCCAACACGACCCCCTACACTGCTCAAACACCACTGCACTGTCCTAAACCCTGAAACACCACCCCCAGCACGACCTATTACACTGTCCAAACACCACTGCACTATCCCTAAACCCTGAAACACCACCCCCTGCAAGACCCCCTACACTGCCTGGACACCACTGCGCTAAACCCTGAAACACCACCCCCTGCACGACCCCCTACACTACCTGGACACCACTGCACTGCCCTAAACCCTAAAACACCAGCATGACCCCTATACTGCCCGAACACCACTGCACTGCCCTAAACCCTAAAACACGACCCCCTACACTGCCCAAACACCACTGCTGTGCCCTAAACCCTGAAACACCAGCACGACCCCCTACTCTGCCCGAACACCACTGTACTGCACTGCCCTAAACCCTGAAACACCAACCCAAGCAAGACCCCCTACACTGCCCCAACCCCATTGCACTGCCCTAAAACCTGAAACACCACCCCCCTGTACGACGCCCTACACTGCCCGAACGCCATTGCACAGCCCTAAACCCTGAAACACCACCCCCGCACGACCACCTACACTGCCCGAACGCCACTGCACTGCCCTAAACCCTGAAACACCACCCCAGCACAACCCCCTACACTGCCCGAACAACACTGCTCTGCTCTAAACCCTAAAACACCACCCCCAGCACGACCCCCTACTCTGCCCGAACAACACTACTCTGCCCTAAACGCTAAAACACCACCCCCACCACGACCCCGTGCACTGCCCAAACACCACTGCTCTGCCCTAAACCCTTAAATACCAGCCCGACCCCTACACTGCCCGAACACCACTGCACTAAACCCTGAAACACTAGCCGCACCACGACCCCGAACACCACTGCACTTTCCTAAACCCTGAAACACCAGTACAACCCCCTGCACTTCCCGAACACCACTGCACTGCCCTAAACTCTGAAACACCACCCCTTGCACGACCCCCTACACTGCCCGTATGCCACTGCCCTAAACCCTGAAACACCACCCCCAGCCCGACCCCCTACACTGCCCGAACGCCACGGCAATGCCCTAAACCCTAAAACACCACCACGTCCCCCTACACTGCATGAACACCACTGCACTGCCCTAAAACACTACCCCAGCACGACTCCCTACACTACCCAAACACCACTGCACTACCCTAAACCTTAAAACACTACCCCCGCACGACCCCCTACACTACCCAAACACCACTGCACTACCCTACACCCTAAAACACTACCCCCCACATGACCCCCTACACTACCCAAAGACCACTGCACTACCCTAAACCCTAAAACAGGACCCCTACACTACACAAACACCGCTGTACTACCCTAAACACTAAAACATGACCCCCTACACTACCCAAACACCACTGCACTACCCTAAACCCTAAAAAACTACCCCCAGCAGTACCCCTACACTACCCAAACACCACTGCACTACCCTAAACCCTAAAACACTGCCCCCAGCAGTAACCCCTACACTTCCCAAACACCATTGCACTACCCGAAACCCTAAAACACTACCCCCAGCAGTACCCCCTACACTACCCCAAACACCATTGCACTATACTAAACCGTAAAACACTACCCCCAGCAGTACCCCCTACACTACCCAAACACCACTGCACTACCCTAAACCCTAAACCTCTACCCCCAGCATGACCCCCTACACTACCCAAACACCATTGCACTACCCTAAACCCTAAAACACTACCCCCAGCATGACCCCTACACTACCCAAACACCACTGCACTACCCTAAACCCTAAAACACTCCCCCAGCACGACTCCTTACACTACCCAAAAACCACTGCACTACCCTAAACCCTAAAACACTACCCCCAGCACGACCCCCTACACTAACACCACTGCACTGCCCTAAATCCCAAAGCACCACCCCCAGCATGACCCCCTACACTGCCCAAACACCACTGCTCTGCCCTAAACCCTGAAACACCAGTCCGACCCCTACACTGCCCGAACACCACTGCACTGCCCTAAACACTAAAACACTAGCCCCAACACGACCCCCTACACTGCCCGAACACCACTGCACTGCCCTAAACCCTGAAACACCAGCACGACCCCTACACTGCCCGAACACCACTGCACTGCCCTAAACCCTGAAACACCACTTCCCTGCACGACCCCCTACACTGCCCGAATGCCACTGCACTGCCCTAAAGCCTGAAACACCAACCCCCTGCACGACCCCCTACACTTCCCAAACGCCACTGCTCTGCCCAAAACTCTGAAACACCAGCCAGACCCCTACACTGCACGAACACCACAGCTCTGCCCTAAACCCTGAAACACCACCCCCAGCCCGACACCCTACACTGCCCGAACACCACTGCACTGCCGTAAACTCTGAAACACCACCCCAGCACGACCCCCTACACTGCCCGAACACCACTGTACTGCCCTAAACCCTGAAACACTACCCCCAGCATGACCCCTTACACTGCTCAAACACCACTGCACTGCCATAAACCCGAAACACCACCCCCAGCACAACCCCCTACACTGTCCAAACACCACTGCACTGCCCTAAACCCTGAAACACCACCCCCTGCAAGACCCCATACATTGCCCGAACACCACTGCACTAAACCCTGAAACACCACCACCTGCAAGACCCCACTACACTGCCCGAACACCACTGCACTGCCCTAAACCCTGAAACACCACCCCCTGCGTGACCCCCTACACTACCCGAACACCACTGCACTGCCCTAAACCCTAAAACACCATCACAACCCCTACACTGCCCGAACACCACTGCACTGCCCTAAACCCTAAAACACGACCCCCTACACCACCTGAACACCACTGCTCTGCCCTAAACCCTGAAACACCAGCACGACCCCCTACTCTGCCCGAACACCACTGCACTGCACTGCCCTAAACCCTGAAACACCAACCCCAGCTAGACTCCCTACACTACCCAAACACCATTGCACTACCCTAAACCCTAAAACACTACCCCCAGCATGACCCCTACACTACCCAAACACCACTGCACTACCCTAAACCCTAAAACACTCCCCCAGCACGACTCCTTACACTACCCAAACACCACTGCACTACCCTAAACCCTAAAACACTACCCCCAGCACGACCCCCTACACTAACACCACTGCACTGCCCTAAACCCTAAAGCACCACCCCCAGCATGACCCCCTACACTGCCCGAACACCACTGCTCTGCCCTAAACCCTGAAACACCAGTCCGACCCCTACACTGCCCAAACACCACTGCACTGCCCTAAACACTAAAACACTAGCCCCAACACGACCCCCTACACTGCCCGAACACCACTGCACTGCCCTAAACCCTGAAACACCAGCACGACACCTACACTGCCCGAACACCACTGCACTGCCCTAAACCCTGAAACACCACTTCCCTGCACGACCCCCTACACTGCCCGAACACCACTGCTCTGCCCTAAACCCTTAAACACCAGCCCGACCCCTACACTGCCCGAACACCACTGCACTGCCCTAAACCCTGAAACACTAGCCACACCACGACCCCGTACACTGCCCGAACACCACTGCACGGTCCTGAACCCTGAAACACCAGCACGACCCCCTACACTGCTCAAACACCACTGCACTGCCCTAAACCCTGAAACACCACACCCAGCACAACCCCCTAAACTGCCCAAACACCACTGGACTGCTCTAAACTCTGAAACACCACCCCCTGCAAGACCCCCTACACTGCCCGAACACCAGTGCACTAAACCCTGAAACACCACCCCCTGAATGTCCCGCTACACAACACGAACACCACTGCACTGTCCTAAACCCTAAAACACCAACACGACCCCTACACTGCCTGAACACCACTGCACTGCCCTAAACCCTAAAACACCACCCCCAGCACGACCCCCTACACTGCCTAAACACCACTGCTCTGCCTTAAACCCTGAAACACCAGCCCGACCCAATCACTGCCCGAACACCACAGCTGTGCCCTAAACCCTGAAACACCACCCCCAGCCCGACACCCTACACTGCCCGAACACCACTGCACTGCCGTAAACTCTGAAACACCACCCCAGCATGACCCCCTACACTGCCCGAACACCACTGTACTGCCCTAAACCCTGAAACACTACCCCTAGCTCGACCCCTTACACTGCTCAAACACCATTGCACTGCACTGCCCTAAACCCGAAACACCACGCCCAACACGACCCCCTACACTGCTCAAACACCACTGCACTGCCATAAACCCTGAAACACCACCCCCAGCATGACCCATTACACTGTCAAAACACCACTGCACTATCCCTAAACCCTGAAACACCACCCCCTGCAAGACCCCCTACACTGCCCAAACATCACTGCACTAAACCCTGAAACACCACCCTCTGCACGACCCCCTACACTACCCGGACACCACTGCACTGCCCTAAACCCTAAAACATCAGCATGACCCCTATACTGCCCGAACACCACTGCACTGCCCTAAACCCTGAAACACGACCCCCTACACTGCCCAAACACCACTGCTGTGCCCTAAACCCTGAAACACCAGCACGACCCCCTACTCTGCCCGAACACCACTGTACTGCACTGCCCTAAACCCTGAAACACCAACCCAAGCAAGACCCCCTACACTGACCCAACACCACTGCACTGCCCTAAACCCTAAAACACCACCCCCAGCACGACCCCCTACACTGCCTAAACACCACTGCTCTGCCTTAAACCCTGAAACACCAGCCCGACCCAATCACTGCCCGAACACCACAGCTCTGCCCTAACCCCTGAAACACCACCCCCAGCCCGACACCCTACACTGCCCGAACACCACTGCACTGCCGTAAACTCTGAAACACCACCCCAGCATGACCCCCTACACTGCCCGAACACCACTGTACTGCCCTAAACCCTGAAACACTACCCCCAGCTCGACCCCTTACACTGCTCAAACACCATTGCATTGCACTGCCCTAAAACCGAAACACCACGCCCAACACGACCCCCTACACTGCTCAAACACCACTGCACTGTCCAAAACCCTGAAACACCACCCCCAGCACGACCCATTACACTGTCCAAACACCACTGCACTATCCCTAAACCCTGAAACACCACCCCCTGCAAGACCCCCTACACTGCCTGGACACCACTGCACTAAACCCTGAAACACCACCCCCTGCACGACCCCCTACACTACCTGGACACCACTGCACTGCCCTAAACCCTAAAACACCAGCATGACCCCTATACTGCCCGAACACCACTGCACTGCCCTAAACCCTAAAACACGACCCCCTACACTGCCCAAACACCACTGCTGTGCCCTAAACCCTGAAACACCAGCACGACCCCCTACTCTGCCCGAACACCACTGTACTGCACTGCCCTAAACCCTGAAACACCAACCCAAGCAAGACCCCCTACACCGCCCCAACCCCATTGCACTGCCCTAAAACCTGAAACACCACCCCCCTGTACGACGCCCTACACTGCCCGAACGCCATTGCACAGCCCTAAACCCTGAAACACCACCCCCGCACGACCACCTACACTGCCCGAACGCCACTGCACTGCCCTAAACCCTGAAACACCACCCCAGCACAACCCCCTACACTGCCCGAACAACACTGCTCTGCTCTAAACCCTAAAACACCACCCCCAGCACGACCCCCTACTCTGCCCGAACAACACTACTCTGCCCTAAACGCTAAAACACCACCCCCACTACGACCCCGTGCACTGCCCAAACACCACTGCTCTGCCCTAAACCCTTAAATACCAGCCCGACCCCTACACTGCCCAAACGCCACTGCACTAAACCCTGAAACACTAGCCGCACCACGACCCCGAACACCACTGCACTTTCCTAAATCCTGAAACACCAGTACAACCCCCTGCACTTCCTGAACACCACTGCACTGCCCTAAACTCTGAAACACCACCCCTTGCACGACCCCCTACACTGCCCGTATGCCACTGCCCTAAACCCTGAAACACCACCCCCAGCCCGACCCCCTACACTGCCCGAACGCCACGGCAATGCCCTAAACCCTAAAACACCACCACGTCCCCCTACACTGCATGAACACCACTGCACTGCCCTAAAACACTACCCCAGCACGACTCCCTACACTACCCAAACACCACTGCACTACCCTAAACCTTAAAACACTACCCCCGCACGACCCCCTACACTACCCAAACACCACTGCACTACCCTACACCCTAAAACACTACCCCCCGCATGACCCCCTACACTACCCAAAGACCACTGCACTACCCTAAACCCTAAAACAGGACCCCTACACTACACAAACACCGCTGCACTACCCTAAACACTAAAACATGACCCCCTACACTACCCAAACACCACTGCACTACCCTAAACCCTAAAAAACTACCCCCAGCAGTACCCCTACACTACCCAAACACCACTGCACTACCCTAAACCCTAAAACACTGCCCCCAGCAGTAACCCCTACACTTCCCAAACACCATTGCACTACCCGAAACCCTAAAACACTACCCCCAGCAGTACCCCCTACACTACCCCAAACACCATTGCACTATACTAAACCGTAAAACACTACCCCCAGCAGTACCCCCTACACTACCCAAACACCACTGCACTACCCTAAACCCTAAACCTCTACCCCCAGCATGACCCCCTACACTACCCAAACACCATTGCACTACCCTAAACCCTAAAACACTACCCCCAGCATGACCCCTACACTACCCAAACACCACTGCACTACCCTAAACCCTAAAACACTCCCCCAGCACGACTCCTTACACTACCCAAAAACCACTGCACTACCCTAAACCCTAAAACACTACCCCCAGCACGACCCCCTACACTAACACCACTGCACTGCCCTAAACCCCAAAGCACCACCCCCAGCATGACCCCCTACACTGCCCAAACACCACTGCTCTGCCCTAAACCCTGAAACACCAGTCCGACCCCTACACTGCCCGAACACCACTGCACTGCCCTAAACACTAAAACACTAGCCCCAACACGACCCCCTACACTGCCCGAACACCACTGCACTGCCCTAAACCCTGAAACACCAGCACGACCCCTACACTGCCCGAACACCACTGCACTGCCCTAAACCCTGAAACACCACTTCCCTGCACGACCCCCTACACTGCCCGAATGCCACTGCACTGCCCTAAAGCCTGAAACACCAACCCCCTGCACGACCCCCTACACTTCCCAAACGCCACTGCTCTGCCCAAAACTCTGAAACACCAGCCAGACCCCTACACTGCACGAACACCACAGCTCTGCCCTAAACCCTGAAACACCACCCCCAGCCCCACACCCTACACTGCCCGAACACCACTGCACTGCCGTAAACTCTGAAACACCACCCCAGCACGACCCCCTACACTGCCCGAACACCACTGTACTGCCCTAAACCCTGAAACACTACCCCCAGCATGACCCCTTACACTGCTCAAACACCACTGCACTGCCATAAACCCGAAACACCACCCCCAGCACAACCCCCTACACTGTCCAAACACCACTGCACTGCCCTAAACCCTGAAACACCACCCCCTGCAAGACCCCATACATTGCCCGAACACCACTGCACTAAACCCTGAAACACCACCACCTGCAAGACCCCACTACACTGCCCGAACACCACTGCACTGCCCTAAACCCTGAAACACCACCCCCTGCGTGACCCCCTACACTACCCGAACACCACTGCACTGCCCTAAACCCTAAAACACCATCACAACCCCTACACTGCCCGAACACCACTGCACTGCCCTAAACCCTAAAACACGACCCCCTACACCACCTGAACACCACTGCTCTGCCCTAAACCCTGAAACACCAGCACGACCCCCTACTCTGCCCGAACACCACTGCACTGCACTGCCCTAAACCCTGAAACACCAACCCCAGCTAGACTCCCTACACTACCCAAACACCATTGCACTACCCTAAACCCTAAAACACTACCCCCAGCATGACCCCTACACTACCCAAACACCACTGCACTACCCTAAACCCTAAAACACTCCCCCAGCACGACTCCTTATACTACCCAAACACCACTGCACTACCCTAAACCCTAAAACACTACCCCCAGCACGACCCCCTAAACTAACACCACTGCACTGCCCTAAACCCTAAAGCACCACCCCCAGCATGACCCCCTACACTGCCCGAACACCACTGCTCTGCCCTAAACCCTGAAACACCAGTCCGACCCCTACACTGCCCGAACACCACTGCACTGCCCTAAACACTAAAACACTAGCCCCAACACGACCCCCTACACTGCCCGAACACCACTGCACTGCCCTAAACCCTGAAACACCAGCACGACCCCTACACTGCCCGAACACCACTGCACTGCCCTAAACCCTGAAACACCACTTCCCTGCACGACCCCCTACACTGCCCGAACACCACTGCTCTGCCCTAAACCCTTAAACACCAGCCCGACCCCTACACTGCCCGAACACCACTGCACTGCCCTAAACCCTGAAACACTAGCCGCACCACGACCCCGTACACTGCCCGAACACCACTGCACGGTCCTGAACCCTGAAACACCAGCACGACCCCCTACACTGCTCAAAGACCACTGCACTGCCCTAAACCCTGAAACACCACACCCAGCACAACCCCCTAAACTGCCCAAACACCACTGGACTGCTCTAAACTCTGAAACACCACCCCCTGCAAGACCCCCTACACTGCCCGAACACCAGTGCACTAAACCCTGAAACACCACCCCCTGAATGTCCCGCTACACAACACGAACACCACTGCACTGTCCTAAACCCTAAAACACCAACACGACCCCTACACTGCCTGAACACCACTGCACTGCCCTAAACCCTAAAACACCACCCCCAGCACGACCCCCTACACTGCCTAAACACCACTGCTCTGCCTTAAACCCTGAAACACCAGCCCGACCCAATCACTGCCCGAACACCACAGCTGTGCCCTAAACCCTGAAACACCACCCCCAGCCCGACACCCTACACTGCCCGAACACCACTGCACTGCCGTAAACTCTGAAACACCACCCCAGCATGACCCCCTACACTGCCCGAACACCACTGTACTGCCCTAAACCCTGAAACACTACCCCTAGCTCGACCCCTTACACTGCTCAAACACCATTGCACTGCACTGCCCTAAACCCGAAACACCACGCCCAACACGACCCCCTACACTGCTCAAACACCACTGCACTGCCATAAACCCTGAAACACCACCCCCAGCATGACCCATTACACTGTCAAAACACCACTGCACTATCCCTAAACCCTGAAACACCACCCCCTGCAAGACCCCCTACACTGCCCAAACTCCACTGCACTAAACCCTGAAACACCACCCTCTGCACGACCCCCTACACTACCCGGACACCACTGCACTGCCCTAAACCCTAAAACATCAGCATGACCCCTATACTGCCCGAACACCACTGCACTGCCCTAAACCCTGAAACACGACCCCCTACACTGCCCAAACACCACTGCTGTGCCCTAAACCCTGAAACACCAGCACGACCCCCTACTCTGCCCGAACACCACTGTACTGCACTGCCCTAAACCCTGAAACACCAACCCAAGCAAGACCCCCTACACTGACCCAACACCACTGCACTGCCCTAAACCCTAAAACACCACCCCCAGCACGACCCCCTACACTGCCTAAACACCACTGCTCTGCCTTAAACCCTGAAACACCAGCCCGACCCAATCACTGCCCGAACACCACAGCTCTGCCCTAACCCCTGAAACACCACCCCCAGCCCGACACCCTACACTGCCCGAACACCACTGCACTGCTGTAAACTCTGAAACACCACCCCAGCATGACCCCCTACACTGCCCGAACACCACTGTACTGCCCTAAACCCTGAAACACTACCCCCAGCTCGACCCCTTACACTGCTCAAACACCATTGCATTGCACTGCCCTAAAACCGAAACACCACACCCAACACGACCCCCTACACTGCTCAAACACCACTGCACTGTCCAAAACCCTGAAACACCACCCCCAGCACGACCCATTACACTGTCCAAACACCACTGCACTATCCCTAAACCCTGAAACACCACCCCCTGCAAGACCCCCTACACTGCCTGGACACCACTGCACTAAACCCTGAAACACCACCCCCTTCACGACCCCCTACACTACCTGGACACCACTGCACTGCCCTAAACCCTAAAACACCAGCATGACCCCTATACTGCCCGAACACCACTGCACTGCCCTAAACCCTAAAACACGACCCCCTACACTGCCCAAACACCACTGCTGTGCCCTAAACCCTGAAACACCAGCACGACCCCCTACTCTGCCCGAACACCACTGTACTGCACTGCCCTAAACCCTGAAACACCAACCCAAGCAAGACCCCCTACACCGCCCCAACCCCATTGCACTGCCCTAAAACCTGAAACACCACCCCCCTGTACGACGCCCTACACTGCCCGAACGCCATTGCACAGCCCTAAACCCTGAAACACCACCCCCGCACGACCACCTACACTGCCCGAACGCCACTGCACTGCCCTAAACCCTGAAACACCACCCCAGCACAACCCCCTACACTGCCCGAACAACACTGCTCTGCTCTAAACCCTAAAACACCACCCCCAGCACGACCCCCTACTCTGCCCGAACAACACTACTCTGCCCTAAACGCTAAAACACCACCCCCACTACGACCCCGTGCACTGCCCAAACACCACTGCTCTGCCCTAAACCCTTAAATACCAGCCCGACCCCTACACTGCCCGAACACCACTGCACTGCCCTAAACCCTGAAACACTAGCCGCACCACGACCCCGTACACTGCCCGAACACCACTGCCCGAACACCACTGCACTAAACCCTGAAACACTAGCCGCACCACGACCCCGAACACCACTGCACTTTCCTAAATCCTGAAACACCAGTACAACCCCCTGCACTTCCCGAACACCACTGCACTGCCCTAAACTCTGAAACACCACCCCCTGCATGACCCCCTACACTGCCCATATGCCACTGCCCTAAACCCTGAAACACCACCCCCAGCCCGACCCCCTACACTGCCCGAACGCCACGGCAATGCCCTAAACCCTAAAACACCACCACGTCCACCTACACTGCATGAACACCACTGCACTGCCCTAAAACACTACCCCAGCACGACCCCCTACACTACCCAAACACCACTGCACTACCCTAAACCTTAAAACACTACCCCCGCACGACCCCCTACACTACCCAAACACCACTGCACTACCCTACACCCTAAAACACTACCCCCCGCATGACCCCCTACACTACCCAAAGACCACTGCACTACCCTAAACCCTAAAACAGGACCCCTACACTACACAAACACCGCTGCACTAAACTAAACACTAAAACATGACCCCCTATACTACCCAAACACCACTGCACTACCCTAAACCCTAAAAAACTACCCCCAGCAGTACCCCTACACTACCCAAACACCACTGCACTACCCTAAACCCTAAAACACTGCCCCCAGCAGTAACCCCTACACTTCCCAAACACCATTGCACTACCCGAAACCCTAAAACACTACCCCCAGCAGTACCCCCTACACTACCCCAAACACCATTGCACTATACTAAACCGTAAAACACTACCCCCAGCAGTACCCCCTACACTACCCAAACACCACTGCACTACCCTAAACCCTAAACCTCTACCCCCAGCATGACCCCTACACTACCCAAACACCATTGCACTACCCTAAACCCTAAAACACTACCCCCAGCATGACCCCTACACTACCCAAACACCACTGCACTACCCTAAACCCTAAAACACTCCCCCAGCACGACTCCTTACACTACCCAAATACCACTGCACTACCCTAAACCCTAAAACACTACCCCCAGCACGACCCCCTACACTAACACCACTGCACTGCGCTAAACCCCAAAGCACCACCCCCAGCATGACCCCCTACACTGCCCAAACACCACTGCTCTGCCCTAAACCCTGAAACACCAGTCCGACCCCTACACTGCCCGAACACCACTGCACTGCCCTAAACACTAAAACACTAGCCCCAACACGACCCCCTACACTGCCCGAACACCACTGCACTGCCCTAAACCCTGAAACACCAGCACGACCCCTACACTGCCCGAACACCACTGCACTGCCCTAAACCCTGAAACACCACTTCCCTGCACGACCCCCTACACTGCCCGAATGCCACTGCACTGCCCTAAAGCCTGAAACACCAACCCCCTGCACGACCCCCTACACTTCCCGAACGCCACTGCTCTGCCCAAAACTCTGAAACACCAGCCAGACCCCTACACTGCACGAACACCACAGCTCTGCCCTAAACCCTGAAACACCACCCCCAGCCCGACACCCTACACTGCCCGAACACCACTGCACTGCCGTAAACTCTGAAACACCACCCCAGCATGACCCCCTACACTGCCCGAACACCACTGTACTGCCCTAAACCCTGAAACACTACCCCCAGCATGACCCCTTACACTGCTCAAACACCACTGCACTGCCATAAACCCGAAACACCACCCCCAGCACAACCCCCTACACTGTCCAAACACCACTGCACTGCCCTAAACCCTGAAACACCACCCCCTGCAAGACCCCATACACTGCCCGAACACCACTGCACTAAACCCTGAAACACCACCACCTGCAAGACCCCACTACACTGCCTGAACACCACTGCACTGCCCTAAACCCTGAAACACCACCCCCTGCGTGACCCCCTACATTACCCGAACACCACTGCACTGCCCTAAACCCTAAAACACCAGCACAACCCCTACACTGCCCGAACACCACTGCACTGCCCTAAACCCTAAAACACGACCCTCTACACTACCTGAACACCACTGCTCTGCCCTAAACCCTGAAACACCAGCACGACCCCCTACTCTGCCCGAACACCACTGCACTGCACTGCCCTAAACCCTGAAACACCAACCCCAGCTAGACTCCCTACACTGCCCGAACACCACTGCTCTGCCCTAAACCCTGAAACACCACCCCCTGCACGACCCCCTACACTGCCCGAACACCACTGCACTTCCATAAACCCTGAAACACCACCCCCCTGCATGACCTCCTACACTGCCCGAACCCCACTTCACTGCCCTAAACCCTGAAACACCACCCCCCTGTACGAGCCCCTACACTGCCCCATCGCCATTGCACTGCCCTAAACCCTGAAACACCACCCCCGCACTACCACCTACACTGCCCGAACGCCACGGCACTGCCCTAAACCCTGAAACACCACCCCAGCACGACCCCCTACACTGCCCGAACACTACTGTACTGCCCTAAACCCTGAAACACTACCCCCAGCACGACCCCTTACACTGCTCAAACACCACTGCACTGCCATAAACCCGAAACACCACCCCCAGCACGACCCCATACACTGCCCGAACACCACTGCACTAAACCCTGAAACACCACCACCTGCAAGACCCCACTACACTGCCCGAACACCACTGCACTGCCCTAAACCCTAAAACACCAGCACGACCCCTACACTGCCCAAACACCACTGCACTGCCCTAAACCCTAAAACACCACCCCAGCACGACCCCCTACACTGCCAAAACACCACTGCTCTGCCCTAAATCCTGAAACACTAGCACAACCCCTACACTGCCCGAACACCACTGCTCTGCCCTAAACCCTGAAACACTTCCCCAGCATGACCCCCTACATTGCCCAAACACCACTGCACTGCCCTAAACCCTGAAAGACTAGCCCCAGCATGACCCCCTAAACTGCCCGAACACCACTGCACTACCCTAAACCCTGAAACACCACCCCCAGCCCGACCCCCTACACTGCCCAAACACCACTGCACTAATCCCTGAAACACCACCCCCTGTAAGAACCCCCTACCCTGCCTGAACACCACTGCACTGCCCTAAACCCTGAAACACCACCCCCTGCACGACCCCCTACACTACCCGAAAACCACTGCACTGCCCTAAACCCTAAAACACCAGCACGACCCCTACACTGCCCAAACACCACTGCACTGCCCTAAACCCTAAAACACCACCCCAGCACGACCCCCTACACTGCTCGAACACCACTGCTCTGCCCTAAACCCTGAAACACCAGCAAAACCCCTACACTGCCCGAACACCACTGCTCTGCCCTAAACCCTGAAACACTTCCCCCAGCACGACCCCCTACACTGCCCGAACACCACTGCAGTGTCCTAAACCCTGAAACACTACCCCCAGCACGACCCCTACACTGCCCAAACACCACTGGACTGCCCTAAACTCTGAAACACCACCCCCTGCAAGACCCCCTACACTGCCCGAACACCACTGCACTGCCCTAAACCCTAAAACACCAACACGACCCCTACACTGCCCGAACACCACTGCACTGCCCTAAACCCTAAAACACCACCCCCAGCACGACCCCCTACACTGCCTGAACACCACTGCTCTGCCTTAAACCCTGAAACACCAGCCCAACCCCTACACTGCCCGAACACCACAGCTCTGCCCTAAACCCTGAAACACCACCCCCAGCCCGACACCCTACACTGCCCGAACACCTCTGCACTGCCGTAAACTCTGAAACACCACCCCAGCACGACCCCCTACACTGCCCGAGCACCACTGTACTGCCCTAAACCCTGAAACACTACCCCCAGCACGACCCCTTACACTGCTCAAACACCATTGCACTGCACTGCCCTAAACCCGAAACACCACCCCCAGCAAGACCCCCTACACTGCTCAAACACCACTGCACTGCCCTAAACCCTGAAACACCACCCCCAGCACGACCCATTACACTGTCCAAATACCACTGCACTGCCCTAAACCCTGAAACACCACCCCCTGCAAGACCCCACTACACTGCCCGAACACCACTTCACTGCCCTAAACCCTGAAACACCACCCCCTGCACGACACCCTACACTACCCGAACACCACTGCACTGCCCTAAACCCTAAAACACCAGCACGACCCCTACACTGCCCGAACACCACTGCACTGCCCTAAACCCTAAAACACGACCCCCTACACTGCTCGAACACCACTGCTCTGCCCTAAACCCTGAAACACCAGCACGACCCCCTACTCTGCCCGAACACCACTGCACTGCTCTGCCCTAAACCCTGAAACACCAACCCAAGCAAGACCCCCTACACTGCCCGAACACCACTGCGCTGCTCTAAACCCTGAAACACCACCCTCTGCACGACCCCCTACACTGCCCGAACACCACTGCACTGCCATAAGCCCTGAAACACCACCCCCCTGCACGACCCCCTACACTGCCCCAACCCCATTGCACTGCCCTAAACCCTGAAACACCACCCCCTTGTACGACCCCCTACACTGCCCGAACACCATTGCACTGCCCTAAACCCTAAAACACCAGCACGACCCCTACACTGCCCAAACACCACTGCACTGCCCTAAACCCTAAAACACCACCCCAGCACGACCCCCTACACTGCCCAAACACCACTGCTCTGCCCTAAACCCTGAAACACCAGCACAACCCCTACACTGCCCGAACACCACTGCTCTGCCCTAAACCCTGAAACACTTCCCCAGCACGACCCCCTACATTGCCCAAACACCACTGCACTGCCCTAAACCCTGAAAGACTAGCCCCAGCACGACCCCTAAACTGCCCGAACACAACTGCACTACCCTAAACCCTGAAACACCACCCCAGCCCGACCCCCTACACTGCCCAAACACCACTGCACTAATCCCTGAAACACCACCCCCTGTAAGAACCCCCTACCCTGCCTGAACACCACTGCACTGCCCTAAACCCTGAAACACCACCCCCAGCACGACCCCCTAAACTGCCCAAACACCACTGGACTGCTCTAAACTCTGAAACACCACCCCCTGCAAGACCTCCTACACTGCCAGAACACCAGTGCACTTAACCATGAAACACCACCCCCTGCATGTCCCGCTACACAACCCGAACACCACTGCACTGTCCTAAACCCTAAAACACCAACACAACCCCTACACTGCCTGAACACCACTGCACTGCCCTAAACCCTAAAACACCACCCCAGCACGACCCCCTACACTGCCTAAACACCACTGCTCTGCCTTAAACCCTGAAACACCAGCCCGACCCCTACACTACCCGAACACCACAGCTCTGCCCTAAACCCTGAAACACCACCCCCAGCCCGACACCCTACACTGCTCGAACACCACTGCACTGCCGTAAACTCTGAAACACCACCCCAGCACGACCCCCTACACTGCCCGAACACCACTGTACTGCCCTAAACCCTGAAACACTACCCCCAGCACGACCCCTTACACTGCTCAAACACCATTGCACTGCACTGCCCTAAACCCGAAACAACACCCCCAGCACGACCCCCTACACTGCTCAAACACCACTGCACTGCCCTAAACCCTGAAACACCACCCCCAGCACGACCCCCTACACTGCTCAAACACCACTGCACTGCCCTAAACCCTGAAACACCACCCCCAGCACGACTCATTACACTGTCCAAACACCACTGCACTGCCCTAAATCCTGAAACACCACCCCCTGCACGACCCCCTACACTGCCCGGACACCACTGCACTGCCCTAAACCCTAAAACACCAGCATGACCCCTATACTGCCCGAACACCGCTGCACTGCCCTAAACCCTAAAACACGACCCCCTACACTGCCCAAACACCACTGCTCTGCCCTAAACCCTGAAACACCAGCAGGACCCCCTACTCTGCCCGAACACCACTGTACTGCACTGCCCTAAACCCTGAAACACCAACACAAGCAAGACCCCCTACACTGCCCGAACACCACTGCTCTGCCCTGAACCCTGAAACACCACCCCCTGCACGACCCCCTACACTGCCCAAACACCACTGCACTGCCATAAACCCTGAATCACCACCCCCCTGCATGACCCCCCTACACTGCCCCAACCCCATTGCACTGCCCTAAACCCTGAAACACCACCCCACTGTACGACCCCCTACACTGCCCGAACACCATTGCACTGCCCTAAACCCTGAAACACCACCCCCGCACGACCACCTACACTGCCCGAACGCCAGTGCACTGCCCTAAACCCTGAAACACCACCCCAGCACAACCCCCTACACTGCCCGAACAACACTGCTCTGCTCTAAACCCTAAAACACCACCCCCAGCACGACCCCCTACTCTGCCCGAACAACACTACTCTGCCCTAAACCCTAAAACACCACTCCCACCATGACCCCGTACACTGCCCGAACACCACTGCTCTGCCCTAAACCCTTAAACACCAGCCCGACCCCTACACTTCCCGAACACCACTGCACTGCACTAAACCCTGAAACACTAGCCGCACCACGACCCCGTACACTGCCCGAACACCACTGCACTTTCCTAAACCCTGAAACACCAGCACAACCTCCTACACTACCCAAACACCACTGCACTACCCTAAACCTTAAAACACTACCCCCGCACGACCCCCTACACTACCCAGACACCACTGCACTACCCTACACCCTAAAACACTACCCCCCGCATCACCCCCTACACTACCCAAAGACCACTGCACTACCCTAAATTCTAAAACAGGACCCCTACACTACACAAACACCTCTGCACTACCCTAAACACTAAAACATGACCCCCTACTCTACCCAAACACCACTGCACTACCCTAAACCCTAAAACACTACCCCCAGCAGTACCTCTACACTACCCAAACACCACGGCACTGCCCTAAACCCTAAAAGACTGCCCCCAGCAGTAACCCCTACACTTCCCAAACACCGTTGCACTACCCGAAACCCTAAAACACTACCCTCAGCAGTACCCCCTACACTACCCCAAACACCATTGCACTATACTGAACCGTAAAACACTACCCCCAGCAGTACCCCCTACACTACCCAAACACCACTGCACTACCCTAAACCCTAAACCTCTACCCCCAGCACGACCCCCTACACTACCCAAACACCATTGCACTACCCTGAACCCTAAAACACTACCCCCAGCACGACCCCTACACTACCCAAACACCACTGCACTACCCTAAACCCTAAAACACTCCCCCAGCACGACTCCTTACACTACCCAAACACCACTGCACTACCCTAAACCCTAAAACACTACCCCAGCACGACCCCCTACACTAAAACCACTGCACTGCCCTAAACCCTAAAGCACCACCCCCAGCATGACCCCCTACACTGCCCAAACACCACTGCTCTGCCCTAAACCCTGAAACATCAGTCCGACCCCTACACTGCCTGAACACCACTGCACTGCCCTAAACACTAAAACACTAGCCCCAACACGACCCCCTACACTGCCCAAACACCACTGCACTGCCCTAAACCCTGAAACACCACTTTCCTGCATGACCCCCTACACTGCCCGAACGCCACTGCACTGCCCTAAAGCCTGAAACACCAAACCCCTGCACGACCCCCTACACTTCCCGAACGCCACTGCTCTGCCCTAAACTCTGAAACACCAGCCAGACCCCTACACTGCACGAACACCACAGCTCTGCCCTAAACCCTGAAACACCACCCCCAGCCCGACACCCTACACTGCCCGAACACCACTGCACTGCCGTAAACTCTGAAACACCACCCCAGCACGACCCCCTACACTGCCCGAACACCACTGTACTGCCCTAAACCCTGAAACACTACCCCCAGCACGACCCCTTACACTGCTCAAACACCACTGCACTGCCATAAACCCGAAACACCACCCCCAGCACGACCCCCTACACTGTCCAAACACCACTGCACTGCCCTAAACCCTGAAACACCACCCCCTGCAAGACCCCGTACACTGCCCGAACACCACTGCACTAAACCCTGAAACACCACCACCGGCAAGACCCCACTACACTGCTCAAACACCACTGCACTGCCATAAACCCGAAACACCACCCCCAGCACGACCCCCTACACTGTCCAAACACCACTGCACTGCCCTAAACCCTGAAACACCACCCCCAGCACGACCCCCTACACTGCCCGAACACCACTGTACTGCCCTAAACCCTGAAACACTACCCCTAGCTCGACCCCTTACACTGCTCAAACACCATTGCACTGCACTGCCCTAAACCCGAAACACCACGCCCAACACGACCCCCTACACTGCTCAAACACCACTGCACTGCCATAAACCCTGAAACACCACCCCCAGCATGACCCATTACACTGTCCAAACACCACTGCACTATCCCTAAACCCTGAAACACCACCCCCTGCAAGACCCCCTACACTGCCCGAACACCACTGCACTAAACCCTGAAACACCACCCTCTGCACGACCCCCTACACTACCCGGACACCACTGCACTGCCCTAAACCCTAAAACACCAGCATGACCCCTATACTGCCCGAACACCACTGCACTGCCCTAAACCCTAAAACACGACCCCCTACACTGCCCAAACACCACTGCTGTGCCCTAAACCCTGAAACACCAGCACGACCCCCTACTCTGCCCGAACACCACTGTACTGCACTGCCCTAAACCCTTGAAACACCAACCCAAGCAAGACCCCCTACACTGACCCAACACCACTGCACTGCCCTAAACCCTAAAACACCACCCCCAGCACGACCCCCTACACTGCCTAAACACCACTGCTCTGCCTTAAACCCTGAAACACCAGCCCGACCCAATCACTGCCCGAACACCACAGCTCTGCCCTAACCCCTGAAACACCACCCCCAGCCCGACACCCTACACTGCCCGAACACCACTGCACTGCCGTAAACTCTGAAACACCACCCCAGCATGACCCCCTACACTGCCCGAACACCACTGTACTGCCCTAAACCCTGAAACACTACCCCCAGCTCGACCCCTTACACTGCTCAAACACCATTGCATTGCACTGCCCTAAAACCGAAACACCACGCCCAACACGACCCCCTACACTGCTCAAACACCACTGCACTGTCCTAAACCCTAAAACACCACCCCCAGCACGACCCATTACACTGTCCAAACACCACTGCACTATCCCTAAACCCTGAAACACCACCCCCTGCAAGACCCCCTACACTGCCTGGACACCACTGCACTAAACCCTGAAACACCACCCCCTGCACGACCCCCTACACTACCTGGACACCACTGCACTGCCCTAAACCCTAAAACACCAGCATGACCCCTATACTGCCCGAACACCACTGCACTGCCCTAAACCCTAAAACACGACCCCCTACACTGCCCAAACACCACTGCTGTGCCCTAAACCCTGAAACACCAGCACGACCCCCTACTCTGCCCGAACACCACTGTACTGCACTGCCCTAAACCCTGAAACACCAACCCAAGCAAGACCCCCTACACTGCCCCAACCCCATTGCACTGCCCTAAAACCTGAAACACCACCCCCCTGTACGACGCCCTACACTGCCCGAACGCCATTGCACAGCCCTAAACCCTGAAACACCACCCCCGCACGACCACCTACACTGCCCGGACGCCACTGCACTGCCCTAAACCCTGAAACACCACCCCAGCACAACCCCCTACACTGCCCGAACAACACTGCTCTGCTCTAAACCCTAAAACACCACCCCCAGCACGACCCCCTACTCTGCCCGAACAACACTACTCTGCCCTAAACGCTAAAACACCACCCCCACTACGACCCCGTGCACTGCCCAAACACCACTGCTCTGCCCTAAACCCTTAAATACCAGCCCGACCCCTACACTGCCCGAACACCACTGCACTAAACCCTGAAACACTAGCCGCACCACGACCCCGAACACCACTGCACTTTCCTAAACCCTGAAACACCAGTACAACCCCCTGCACTTCCCGAACAGCACTGCACTGCCCTAAACTCTGAAACACCACCCCCTGCACGACCCCCTACACTGCCCGTATGCCACTGCCCTAAACCCTGAAACACTACCCCCAGCCCGACCCCCTACACTGCCCGAACGCCACGGCAATGCCCTAAACCCTAAAACACCACCACGTCCCCCTACACTGCATGAACACCACTGCACTGCCCTAAAACACTACCCCTGCACGACCCCCTACACTACCCAAACACCACTGCACTACCCTAAACCTTAAAACACTACCCCCGCACGACCCCCTACACTACCCAAACACCACTGCACTACCCTACACCCTAAAACACTACCCCCCGCATGACCCCCTACACTACCCAAAGACCACTGCACTACCCTAAACCCTAAAACAGGACCCCTACACTACACAAACACCACTGCACTACCCTAAACACTAAAACATGACCCCCTACACTACCCAAACACCACTGCACTACCCTAAACCCTAAAAAACTACCCCCAGCAGTACCCCTACACTACCCAAACACCACTGCACTACCCTAAACCCTAAAACACTGCCCCCAGCAGTAACCCCTACACTTCCCAAACACCATTGCACTACCCGAAACCCTAAAACACTACCCCCAGCAGTACCCCCTACACTACCCCAAACACCATTGCACTATACTAAACCGTAAAACACTACCCCCAGCAGTACCCCCTACACTACCCAAACACCATTGCACTACCCTAAACCCTAAACCTCTACCCCCAGCATGACCCCCTACACTACCCAAACACCATTGCACTACCCTAAACCCTAAAACACTACCCCCAGCATGACCCCTACACTACCCAAACACCACTGCACTACCCGAAACCCTAAAACACTCCCCCAGCACGACTCCTTACACTACCCAAACACCACTGCACTACCCTAAACCCTAAAACACTACCCCCAGCACGACCCCCTACACTAACACCACTGCACTGCCCTAAACCCCAAAGCACCACCCCCAGCATGACCCCCTACACTGCCCAAACACCACTGCTCTGCCCTAAACCCTGAAACACCCGTCCGACCCCTACACTGCCCGAACACCACTGCACTGCCCTAAACACTAAAACACTAGCCCCAACACGACCCCCTACACTGCCCGAACACCACTGCACTGCCCTAAACCCTGAAACACCAGCACGACCCCTACACTGCCCGAACACCACTGCACTGCCCGAAACCCAGAAACACCACTTCCCTGCACGACCCCCTACACTGCCCGAATGCCACTGCACTGCCCTAAAGCCTGAAACACCAACCCCCTGCACGACCCCCTACACTTCCAGAACGCCACTGCTCTGCCCAAAACTCTGAAACACCAGCCAGACCCCTACACTGCACGAACACCACAGCTCTGCCCTAAACCCTGAAACACCACCCCCAGCCCGACACCCTACACTGCCCGAACACCACTGCACTGCCGTAAACTCTGAAACACCACCCCAGCACGACCCCCTACACTGCCCGAACACCACTGTACTGCCCTATACCCTGAAACACTACCCCCAGCATGACCCCTTACACTGCTCAAACACCACTGCACTGCCATAAACCCGAAACACCACCCCCAGCACAACCCCCTACACTGTCCAAACACCACTGCACTGCCCTAAACCCTGAAACACCACCCCCTGCAAGACCCCATACACTGCCCGAACACCACTGCACTAAACCCTGAAACACCACCACCTGCAAGACCCCACTACACTGCCCGAACACCACTGCACTGCCCTAAACCCTGAAACACCACCCCCTGCGTGACCCCCTACACTACCCGAACACCACAGCACTGCCCTAAACCCTAAAACACCAGCACAACCCCTACACTGCCCGAACACCACTGCACTGCCCTAAACCCTAAAACACGACCCTCTACACTACCTGAACACCACTGCTCTGCCCTAAACCCTGAAACACCAGCACGACCCCCTACTCTGCCCGAACACCACTGCACTGCATTGCCCTAAACCCTGAAACACCAACCCCAGCTAGACTCCCTACACTGCCCGAACACCACTGCTCTGCCCTAAACCCTGAAACACCACCCCCTGCACGACCCCCTACACTGCCCGAACACCACTGCACTTCCATAAACCCTGAAACACCACCCCCCTGCATGACCTCCTTCACTGCCCGAACCCCACTGCACTGCCCTAAACCCTGAAACACCACCCCCCTGTACGACCCCCTACACTGCCCCATCGCCATTGCACTGCCCTAAACCCTGAAACACCAGCCCAACCCCTACACTGCCCGAACACCACAGCTCTGCCCTAAACCCTGAAACACCACCCCCAGACCGACACCCTACACTGCCCGAACACCACTGCACTGCCCTAAACCCTGAAACACCACCCCAGCACGACCCCCTACACTCCCCGAACACTACTGTACTGCCCTAAACCCTGAAACACTACCCCCAGCACGACCCCTTACACTGCTCAAACACCACTGCACTGCCATAAACCCGAAACACCACCCCCAGCACGACCCCATACACTGCCCGAACACCACTGCACTAAACCCTGAAACACCACCACCTGCAAGACCCCACTACACTGCCCGAACACCACTGTACTGCCCTAAACCCTGAAACACCACCCCCTGCACGACCCCCTACACTACCCAAACACCACTGCACTGCCCTAAACCCTAAAACAGAAGCACAACCCCTACACTGCCCGAACACCACTGCACTGCCCTAAACCCTAAAACACGACCCTCTACACTACCTGAACACCACTGCTCTGCCCTAAACCCTGAAACACCAGCACGACCCCCTACTCTGCCCGAACACCACTGCACTGCATTGCCCTAAACCCTGAAACACCAACCCCAGCTAGACTCCCTACACTGCCCGAACACCACTGCTCTGCCCTAAACCCTGAAACACCACCCCCTGCACGACCCCCTACACTGCCCGAACACCACTGCACTTCCATAAACCCTGAAACACCACCCCCCTGCATGACCTCCTTCACTGCCCGAACCCCACTGCACTGCCCTAAACCCTGAAACACCACCCCCCTGTACGACCCCCTACACTGCCCCATCGCCATTGCACTGCCCTAAACCCTGAAACACCAGCCCAACCCCTACACTGCCCGAACACCACAGCTCTGCCCTAAACCCTGAAACACCACCCCCAGACCGACACCCTACACTGCCCGAACACCACTGCACTGCCCTAAACCCTGAAACACCACCCCAGCACGACCCCCTACACTCCCCGAACACTACTGTACTGCCCTAAACCCTGAAACACTACCCCCAGCACGACCCCTTACACTGCTCAAACACCACTGCACTGCCATAAACCCGAAACACCACCCCCAGCACGACCCCATACACTGCCCGAACACCACTGCACTAAACCCTGAAACACCACCACCTGCAAGACCCCACTACACTGCCCGAACACCACTGTACTGCCCTAAACCCTGAAACACCACCCCCTGCACGACCCCCTACACTACCCAAACACCACTGCACTGCCCTAAACCCTAAAACAGAAGCACAACCCCTACACTGCCCGAACACCACTGCACTGCCCTAAACCCTAAAACACGACCCCCTACACTGCCTGAACACCACTGCTCTGCCCTAAACCCTGAAACACCAGCACCACCCCCTACTCTGCCCGAACACCACTGCACTGCACTGCCCTAAACCCTGAAACACCAACCCCAGCAAGACTCCCTACACTGCCCGAACACCACTGCTCTGCCCTAAACCCTGAAACACCACCCCCTGCACGACCCCCTACACTGCCCGAACACCACTGCACTTCCATAAACCCTGAAACACCACCCCCCTGCATGACCTCCTACACTGCCCGAACCCCACTGCACTGCCCTAAACCCTGAAACACCACCACCCTGTACGACCCCCTACACTGCCCCATCGCCATTGCACTGCCCTAAACCCTGAAACACCACCCCCGCACGACCACCTACACTGCCCGAACGCCACTGCACTGCCCTAAACCCTGAAATACCACCCCAGCACAACCCCCTACACTGCCCCAACAACACTGCTCTGCTCTAAACCCTGAAACACCACCACCTAAAAGACCCCCCTACACTGCCTGAACACCACTGCACTGCCCTAAACCCTAAAAACACCAGCACGACCCCCTACACTGCCCAAACACCAGTGCACTGCCCTAAACCCTAAAACACAACCCCCAGCACGACCCCCTACACTGCCCAAACACCATTGCACTGCCCTAAACCCTAAAATACTACCCGCAGCATGACCCCCTACACTACCCGAACACCACTGCACTACCCTAAACCCTACACCACTACCCCCAGCACGACCCCCTACACTACCCAAACACTACTGCACTAACCAAAACCACTACCCCTAGCACTACCCCCTACACTAGTTAAACATCACTGCACTACCCTAAACTCTAAAACACTACCCCCTACACTACACAAACACTACTGCACTACCCTAAACCCTAAAACACAACCCCCAGCACGACCCCCTACACTACCCAAACACCACTGCACTACCCTAAACCCTAAAACACTGCCCCCAGCAGTACCCCCTACACTACCCAAACACCACTACTCTAAACCCTAAAATACTACCCCCAGCAGTACCCCTACACTACCCAAACACCACTGTACTACCCTAAACCACTACCCCCAGCACAACCCCCTACACTACCCAAACACCACTGCACTGCCCTAAACCCTAAAACACTACACCAGCACGACCCCCTACACTACCTAAACACCACTGTACTACCCTAAACCCTGAAACACCACCCCCAGCCTGACCCCTACACTGCCTGAACACCACTGCACTGCCCTAAACCCTGAAACACCACCCCAGTACAACCCCCTACACTGCAGAACACCAATGCACTGCCCTAATCCCTAAATCTACCCCAAGCACGACCCCCTACACTACACAAACATCACTGCACTTCCCTAAACCCTTAAACACTAGCCCCAGCCCGACCCCCTACACTGCCCAAACACCACTGCACTTAGCCCTGAAACACCACCCCCTGTAAGAACCCCCTACACTGCCTGAACACCACTGCACTGCCCTAAACCTTGAAACACCACCCCCTGCCCGACCCCATACACTACCCGAACACCACTGCACTGCCCTAAACCCTAAAACACCAGCACGACCCCTACACTGCCCAAACACCACTGCACTGCCCTAAACCCTAAAACACCACCCCAGCACGACCCCCTACACTGCCAAAACACCACTGCTCTGCCCTAAATCCTGAAACACCAGCACAACCCCTACACTGCCCGAACACCACTGCTCTGCCCTAAACCCTGAAACACTTCCCCAGCATGACCCCCTACATTGCCCAAACACCACTGCACTGCCCTAAACCCTGAAAGACTAGCCCCAGCACGACCCCCTAAACTGCCCGAACACCACTGCACTACCCTACACCCTGAAACACCACCCCCAGCCCGACCCCCTACACTGCCCAAACACCACTGCACTAATCCCTGAAACACCACCCCCTGTAAGAACCCCCTACCCTGCCTGAACACCACTGCACTGCCCTAAACCCTGAAACACCACCCCCTGCACGACCCCCTACACTACCCGAAAACCACTGCACTGCCCTAAACCCTAAAACACCAGCACGACCCCTACACTGCCCAAACACCACTGCACTGCCCTAAACCCTAAAACACCACCCCAGCACGACCCCCTACACTGCTCGAACACCACTGCTCTGCCCTAAACCCTGAAACACCAGCACAACCCCTACACTGCCCGAACACCACTGCTCTGCCCTAAACCCTGAAACACTTCCCCCAGCACGACCCCCTACACTGCCCGAACACCACTGCAGTGTCCTAAACCCTGAAACACTACCCCCAGCACAACCCCTACACTGCTCAAACACCACTGCACTGCCCTAAACCCTGAAATACCACCCCCCGCACGACCCCCTAAACTGCCCAAACACCACTGGACTGCCCTAAACTCTGAAACACCACCCCCTGCAAGACCCCCTACACTGCCCGAACACCAGTGCAGTAAACCCTGAAACACCACCCCCTGCATGTCCCGCTACACAACCCGAACACCACTGCACTGCCCTAAACCCTAAAACACCAACACGACCCCTACACTGCCCGAACACCACTGCACTGCCCTAAACCCTAAAACACCACCCCAGCACGACCCCCTACACTACCCAAACACCACTACTCTAAACCCTAAAATACTACCCCCAGCAGTACCCCTACACTACCCAAACACCACTGTACTACCCTAAACCACTACCCCCAGCACAACCCCCTACACTACCCAAACACCACTGCACTGCCCTAAACCCTAAAACACTACACCAGCACGACCCCCTACACTACCTAAACACCACTGCACTACCCTAAACCCTGAAACACCACCCCCAGCCTGACCCCTACACTGCCTGAACACCACTGCACTGCCCTAAACCCTGAAACACCACCCCAGTACAACCCCCTACACTGCAGAACACCAATGCACTGCCCTAATCCCTAAATCTACCCCAAGCACGACCCCGTACACTACACAAACATCACTGCACTTCCCTAAACCCTTAAACACTAGCCCCAGCCCGACCCCCTACACTGCCCAAACACCACTGCACTTAGCCCTGAAACACCACCCCCTGTAAGAACCCCCTACACTGCCTGAACACCACTGCACTGCCCTAAACCTTGAAACACCACCCCCTGCCCGACCCCATACACTACCCGAACACCACTGCACTGCCCTAAACCCTAAAACACCAGCACGACCCCTACACTGCCCAAACACCACTGCACTGCCCTAAACCCTAAAACACCACCCCAGCACGACCCCCTACACTGCCAAAACACCACTGCTCTGCCCTAAATCCTGAAACACCAGCACAACCCCTACACTGCCCGAACACCACTGCTCTGCCCTAAACCCTGAAACACTTCCCCAGCATGACCCCCTACATTGCCCAAACACCACTGCACTGCCCTAAACCCTGAAAGACTAGCCCCAGCACGACCCCCTAAACTGCCCGAACACCACTGCACTACCCTACACCCTGAAACACCACCCCCAGCCCGACCCCCTACACTGCCCAAACACCACTGCACTAATCCCTGAAACACCACCCCCTGTAAGAACCCCCTACCCTGCCTGAACACCACTGCACTGCCCTAAACCCTGAAACACCACCCCCTGCACGACCCCCTACACTACCCGAAAACCACTGCACTGCCCTAAACCCTAAAACACCAGCACGACCCCTACACTGCCCAAACACCACTGCACTGCCCTAAACCCTAAAACACCACCCCAGCACGACCCCCTACACTGCTCGAACACCACTGCTCTGCCCTAAACCCTGAAACACCAGCACAACCCCTACACTGCCCGAACACCACTGCTCTGCCCTAAACCCTGAAACACTTCCCCCAGCACGACCCCCTACACTGCCCGAACACCACTGCAGTGTCCTAAACCCTGAAACACTACCCCCAGCACAACCCCTACACTGCTCAAACACCACTGCACTGCCCTAAACCCTGAAATACCACCCCCCGCACGACCCCCTAAACTGCCCAAACACCACTGGACTGCCCTAAACTCTGAAACACCACCCCCTGCAAGACCCCCTACACTGCCCGAACACCAGTGCAGTAAACCCTGAAACACCACCCCTGCATGTCCCGCTACACAACCCGAACACCACTGCACTGCCCTAAACCCTAAAACACCAACACGACCCCTACACTGCCCGAACACCACTGCACTGCCCTAAACCCTAAAACACCACCCCCAGCACGACCCCCTACACTGCCTGAACACCACTGCTCTGCCTTAAACCCTGAAACACCAGCCCAACCCCTACACTGCCCGAACACCACAGCTCTGCCCTAAACCCTGAAACACCACCCCCAGACCGACACCCTACACTGCCCGAACACCACTGCACTGCCGTAAACTCTGAAACACCACCCCAGCACGACCCCCTACACTGCCCGAGCACCACTGTACTGCCCTAAACCCTGAAACACTACCCCCAGCACGACCCCTTACACTGCTCAAACACCATTGAACTGCACTGCCCTAAACCCGAAACACCACCCCCAGCAAGACCCCCTACACTGCTCAAACACCACTGCACTGCCCTAAACCCTGAAACACCACCCCCAGCACGACCCATTACACTGTCCAAATACCACTGCACTGCCCTAAACCCTGAAACACCACCCCCTACAAGACCCCACTGCACTGCCCGAACACCACTTCACTGCCCTAAACCGTGAAACACCACCCCCTGCACGACACCCTACACTACCCGAACACCACTGCACTGCCCTAAACCCTAAAACACCAGCACGACCCCTACACTGCCCGAACACCACTGCACTGCCCTAAACCCTAAAACACGACCCCCTACACTGCTCGAACACCACTGCTCTGCCCTAAACCCTGAAACACCAGCACGACCCCCTACTCTGCCCGAACACCACTGCACTGCTCTGCCCTAAACCCTGAAACACCAACCCAAGCAAGACCCCCTACACTGCCCGAACACCACTGCGCTGCTCTAAACCCTGAAACACCACCCTCTGCACGACCCCCTACACTGCCCGAACACCACTGCACTGCCATAAGCCCTGAAACACCACCCCCCTGCACGACCCCCTACACTGCCCCAACCCCATTGCACTGCCCTAAACCCTGAAACACCACCCCCTTGTACGACCCCCTACACTGCCCGAACACCATTGCACTGCCCTAAACCCTAAAACACCAGCACGACCCCTACACTGCCCAAACACCACTGCACTGCCCTAAACCCTGAAACACCACCCCCTGCCCGACCCCCTACACTACCCGAACACCACTTCACTGCCCTAAACCCTAAAACACCAGCACGACCCCCTACACTGCCCAAACACCACTGCACTGCCCTAAACCCTAAAACACCACCCCAGCACGACCCCCTACACTGCCCAAACACCACTGCTCTGCCCTAAACCCTGAAACACCAGCACAACCCCTACACTGCCCGAACACCACTGCTCTGCCCTAAACCCTGAAACACTTCCCCAGCACGACCCCCTACATTGCCCAAACACCACTGCACTGCCCTAAACCCTGAAAGACTAGCCCCAGCACGACCCCTAAACTGCCCGAACACCACTGCACTACCCTAAACCCTGAAACACCACCCCAGCCCGACCCCCTACACTGCCCAAACACCACTGCACTAATCCCTGAAACACCACCCCCTGTAAGAACCCCCTACCCTGCCTGAACACCACTGCACTGCCCTAAACCCTAAAACACCACCCCCTGCACGACCCCCTACACTACCCGAACACCACTGCACAGTCCTAAACCCTGAAACACCAGCACAACCCCCTACACTGCTCAAACACCACTGCACTGCCCTAAACCCTGAAACACCACCCCCAGCACGACCCCCTAAACTGCCCAAACACCACTGGACTGCTCTAAACTCTGAAACACCACCCCCTGCAAGACCCCCTACACTGCCCGAACACCAGTGCAGTAAACCCTGAAACACCACCCCCTGCATGTCCCGCTACACAACCCGAACACCACTGCACTGCCCTAAACCCTGAAACACCAGCAGGACCCCCTACAGTGCCTGAACACCACTGCACTGCCCTAAACCCTGAAACACCACCCCCTGCACGACCCCCTACACTGCCCGAATGCCACTGCACTGCCCTAAAGCCTGAAACACCAACCCCCTGCACGACTCCCTACACTGCCCAAACGCCACTGCACTGCCCTAAACCCTAAAACACCACCACGTCCCCCTACACTGCCCGAACACCACTGCACTGTCCTAAAACACCACCACGACCCCCTACACTGCCCGAACACCACTGCACTGCCCTAAACCCTAAAACACTAGCCCCAACACGACCCCTACACTGCCCGAACACCACTGCACTGCCCTAAACCCTGAAACACCAGCACGACCCCCTACAGTGCCCGAACACCACTGCACTGCCCTAAACCCTGAAACACCACCCCCTGCATGACCCCCTACACTGCCCGAATGCCACTGCACTGCCCTAAAGCCTGAAACACCAACCCCCTGCACGACCCCCTACACTTCCCGAACGCCACTGCTCTGCCCAAAACTCTGAAACACCAGCCAGACCCCTACACTGCACGAACACCACAGCTCTGCCCTAAACCCTGAAACACCACCCCCTGCCCGACACCCTACACTGCCCGAACACCACTGCACTGCCGTAAACTCTGAAACACCACCCCAGCACGACCCCCTACACTGCCCAAACACCACTGTACTGCCCTAAACCCTGAAACACTACCCCCAGCATGACCCCTTACACTGCTCAAACACCACTGCACTGCCATAAACCCGAAACACCACCCCCAGCACAACCCCCTATACTGTCCAAACACCACTGCACTGCCCTAAACCCTGAAACACCACCCCCTGCAAGACCCCATACACTGCCCGAACACCACTGCACTAAACCCTGAAACACCACCACCTGCAAGACCCCACTACACTGCCCGAACACCACTGCACTGCCCTAAACCCTGAAACACCAGCACAACCCCTACACTGCCCGAACACCACTGCACTGCCCTAAACCCTAAAACACGACCCCCTACACTACCTGAACACCACTGCACTGCCCTAAACCCTAAAACACCAGCACAACCCCTACACTGCCCGAACACCACTGCACTGCCCTAAACCCTAAAACACGACCCCCTACACTACCTGAACACCACTGCTCTGCCCTAAACCCTGAAACACCAGCACGACCCCCTACTCTGCCCGAACACCACTGCACTACACTGCCCTAAACCCTGAAACACCAACCCCAGCTAGACTCCCTACACTGCCCGAACACCACTGCTCTGTCCTAAACCCTAAAACACCACCCCCTGCACGACCCCCTACACTGCCCGAACACCACTGCACTTCCATAAACCCTGAAACACCACCCCCCTGCATGACCTCCTACACTGCCCGAACCCCACTGCACTGCCCTAAACCCTGAAACACCACCCCCCGGTACGACCCCCTACACTGCCCCATCGCCATTGCACTGCCCTAAACCCTGAAACACCACCCCTGCACGACCACCTACACTGCCCGAACACCAGTGCACTGCCCTAAACCCTGAAACACCACCCCAGCACGACCCCCTACACTGCCCGAACACTACAGTACTGCCATAAACCCGAAACACCACCCCCAGCACGACCCCCTACACTGTCCAAACACCACTGCACTGCCCTAAACCCTGAAACACCACCCCTTGCAAGACCCCATACACTGCCCGAACACCACTGCACTAAACCCTGAAACACCACCACCTGCAAGACCCCACTACACTGCCCGAACACCACTGCACTGCCCTAAACCCTGAAACACCACCCCCTGCACGACCCCCTACACTACCCGAACACCACTGCACTGCCCTAAACCCTAAAACACCAGCACAACCCCTACACTGCCCGAACACCACTGCACTGCCCTAAACCCTAAAACACGACCCCCTACACTGCCTGAACACCACTGCTCTGCCCTAAACCCTGAAACACCAGCACCACCCCCTACTCTGCCCGAACACCACTGCACTGCACTGCCCTAAACCCTGAAACACCAACCCCAGCAAGACTCCCTACACTGCCCGAACACCACTGCTCTGCCCTAAACCCTGAAACACCACCCCCTGCACGACCCCCTACACTGCCCGAACACCACTGCACTTCCATAAACCCTGAAACACCACCCCCCTGCATGACCTCCTACACTGCCCGAACCCCACTGCACTGCCCTAAACCCTGAAACACCACCCCCGTGTACGACCCCCTACACTGCCCCATCGCCATTGCACTGCCCTAAACCCTGAAACACCACCCCCGCACGACCACCTACACTGCCCGAACGCCACTGCACTGCCCTAAACCCTGAAATACCGCCCCAGCACAACCCCCTACACTGCCCCAACAACACTGCTCTGCTCTAAACCCTGAAACACCACCACCTGCAAGACCCCCCTACACTGCCTGAACACCACTGCACTGCCCTAAACCCTAAAAACACCAGCACGACCCCTACACTGCCCAAACACCACTGCACTGCCCTAAACCCTAAAATACCACCCCCAGCACGACCCCCTACACTACCCGAACACCACTGCACTACCCTAAACCCTACACCACTACCCCCAGCACGACCCCCTACACTACCCAAACACTACTGCACTAACCCAAACCACTACCCCTAGCACTACCCCCTACACTAGTTAAACATCACTGCACTACCCTAAACTCTAAAACACTACCCCCTACACTACACAAACACTACTGCACTACCCTAAACCCTAAAACACAACCCCCAGCATGACCCCCTACACTACCCAAACACCACTGCACTACCCTAAACCCTAAAACTCTGCCCCCAGCAGTACCCCCTATACTACCCAAACACCACTACTCTAAACCTTAAAATACTACCCCCAGCAGTACCCCTACACTACCCAAACACCACTGTACTACCCTAAACCATTACCCCAAGCACAACCCCCTACACTACCCAAACACCACTGCACTTCCCTAAACCCTAAAACACTACACCAGCACGACCCCCTACACTACCTAAACACCACTGCACTACCCTAAACCCTGAAACACCACCCCCAGCCTGACCCCTACACTGCCTGAACACCACTGCACTGCCCTAAACCCTGAAACACCACCCCAGTACAACCCCCTACACTGCAGAACACCAATGCACTGCCCTAATCCCTAAATCTACCCCAAGCACGACCCCCTACACTACACAAACATCACTGCACTTCCCTAAACCCTGAAACACTAGCCCCAGCACGACCCCCTACACTGCCCAAACACCACTGCACTTAGCACTGAAACACCACCCCCTGTAAGAACCCCCTACACTGCCTGAACACCACTGCACTGCCCTAAACCTTGAAACACCACCCCCTGCCTGACCCCATACACTACCCGAACACCACTGCACTGCCCTAAACCCTAAAACACCAGCACGACCCCTACACTGCCCAAACACCACTGCACTGCCCTAAACCCTAACACACCACCCCAGCACGACCCCCTACACTGCCAAAACACCACTGCTCTGCCCTAAATCCTGAAACACCAGCACAACCCCTACACTGCCCGAACACCACTGCTCTGCCCTAAACCCTGAAACACTTCCCCAGCATGACCCCCTACATTGCCCAAACACCACTACACTGCCCTAAACCCTGAAAGACTAGCCCCAGCACGACCCCCTAAACTGCCCGAACACCACTGCACTACCCTAAACCCTGAAACACCACCCCCAGCCCGACCCCCTACACTGCCCAGACACCACTGCACTAATCCCTGAAACACCACCCCCTGTAAGAACCCTCTACCCTGCCTGAACACCACTGCACTGCCCTAAACCCTGAAACACCACCCCCTGCATGACCCCCTACACTACCCGAACAACACTGCACTGCCCTAAACCCTAAAACACCAGCACGACCCCTACACTGCCCAAACACCACTGCACTGCCCTAAACCCTAAAACACCACCCCAGCACGACCCCCTACACTGCTCGAACACCACTGCTCTGCCCTAAACCCTGAAACACCAGCACAACCCCTACACTGCCCGAACACCACTGCTCTGCCCTAAACCCTGAAACACTTCCCCCAGCACGACCCCCTACACTGCCCGAACACCACTGCAGTGCCCTAAACCCTGAAACACTACCCCCAGCACGACCCCTACACTGCTCAAACACCACTGCACTGCCCTAAACCCTGAAATACCACCCCCAGCACGACCCCCTAAACTGCCCAAACACCACTGGACTGCCCTAAACTCTGAAACACCACCCCCTGCAAGACCCCCTACACTGCCCGAACACCAGTGCAGTAAACCCTGAAACATCACCCCCTGCATGTCCCGCTACACAACCCGAACACCACTGCACTGCCCTAAACCCTGAAACACCAGCACGACCCCCTACAGTGCCCGAACACCACTGCACTGCCCTAAACCCTGAAACACCACCCCCTGCACGACCCCCTACACTGCCCGAATGCCACTGCACTGCCCTAAAGCCTGAAACACCAACCCCCTGCACGACCCCCTACACTGCCCGAATGCCACTGCACTGCCCTAAACCCTAAAACACCACCACGTCCCCCTACACTGCCTGAACACCACTGCACTGTCCTAAAACACCACCACATCCCCCTACACTGCCCGAACACCACTGCACTGCCCTAAACCGTAAAACACTAGCCCCAACACGACCCCTACACTGCCCGAACACCACTGCACTGCCCTAAACCCTGAAACACCAGCACGACCCCCTACAGTGCCCGAACACCACTGCACTGCCCTAAACCCTGAAACACCACCCCCTGCATGACCCCCTACACTGCCTGAATGCCACTGCACTGCCCTAAAGCCTGAAACACCAACCCCCTGCACGACCCCCTACACTGCCCGAACGCCACTGCACTGCCCTAAACCCTAAAACACCACCACGTCCCCCTACACTGCCCGAACACCACTGCACTGTCCTAAAACACCACCATGTCCCCCTACACTGCCCAAACACCACTGCACTGCCCTAAACCCTAAAACACCAAAGCCAGCATGACCCCCTACACTACCCAAACACCACTGCACTGACCTAAACTCTGAAACACCACCCCAGCACGGCCCCCTACACTGCCCGAACACCACTGCACTGCCCTAAACCCTGAAACACTAACCCCAGCACGACAACCCTACACTGCTCAAACACCACTGCACTGCCCTTAACCCTGAAGCACCACCCCCAGCACGACCCCCTACACTGCCCGAACACTGCACTAAACCCTGAAACACCACCACCTGCAAGACCCCCCTACACTGCCTGAACACCACTGCACTGCCCTAAACCCTAAAAACACCAGCACGACCCCTACACTGCCCAAACACAACTGCACTGCCCTAAACCCTAAAACACCACACCCAGCACGACGCCCTACACTACCCAAACACCATTGCACTACCCTAAACCCTAAAACACTACCCCCAGCATGACCCCTACACTACCCAAACACCACTGCACTACCCTAAACCCTAAAACACTCCCCCAGCACGACTCCTTACACTACCCAAACACCACTGCACTACCCTAAACCCTAAAACACTACCCCCAGCACGACCCCCTACACTAACACCACTGCACTGCCCTAAACCCTAAAGCACCACCCCCAGCATGACCCCCTACACTGCCCGAACACCACTGCTCTGCCCTAAACCCTGAAACACCAGTCCGACCCCTACACTGCCCGAACACCACTGCACTGCCCTAAACACTAAAACACTAGCCCCAACACGACCCCCTACACTGCCCGAACACCACTGCACTGCCCTAAACCCTGAAACACCAGCACGACCCCTACACTGCCCGAACACCACTGCACTGCCCTAAACCCTGAAACACCACTTCCCTGCACGACCCCCTACACTGCCCGAACACCACTGCTCTGCCCTAAACCCTTAAACACCAGCCCGACCCCTACACTGCCCGAACACCACTGCACTGCCCTAAACCCTGAAACACTAGCCGCACCACGACCCCGTACACTGCCCGAACACCACTGCACTGTCCTGAACCCTGAAACACCAGCACGACCCCCTACACTGCTCAAACACCACTGCACTGCCCTAAACCCTGAAACACCACCCCCAGCACGACCCCCTAAACTGCCCAAACACCACTGGACTGCTCTAAACTCTGAAACACCACCCCCTGCAAGACCCCCTACACTGCCCGAACACCAGTGCACTAAACCCTGAAACACCACCCCCTGAATGTCCCGCTACACAACACGAACACCACTGCACTGTCCTAAACCCTAAAACACCAACACGACCCCTACACTGCCTTAACACCACTGCACTGCTATAAACCCTAAAACACCACCCCCAGCACGACCCCCTACACTGCCTAAACACCACTGCTCTGCCTTAAACCCTGAAACACCAGCCCGACCCAATCACTGCCCGAACACCACAGCTCTGCCCTAAACCCTGAAACACCACCCCCAGCCCGACACCCTACACTGCCCGAACACCACTGCACTGCCGTAAACTCTGAAACACCACCCCAGCATGACCCCCTACACTGCCCGAACACCACTGTACTGCCCTAAACCCTGAAACACTCCCCCTAGCTCGACCCCTTACACTGCTCAAACACCATTGCACTGCACTGCCCTAAACCCGAAACACCACGCCCAACACGACCCCCTACACTGCTCAAACACCACTGCACTGCCATAAACCCTGAAACACCACCCCCAGCATGACCCATTACACTGTCCAAACACCACTGCACTATCCCTAAACCCTGAAACACCACCCCCTGCAAGACCCCCTACACTGCCCGAACACCACTGCACTAAACCCTGAAACACCACCCCCTGCACGACCCCCTACACTACCCGGACACCACTGCACTGCCCTAAACCCTAAAACACCAGCATGACCCCTATACTGCCCGAACACCACTGCACTGCCCTAAACCCTAAAACACGACCCCCTACACTGCCCAAACACCACTGCTGTGCCCTAAACCCTGAAACACCAGCACGACCCCCTACTCTGCCCGAACACCACTGTACTGCACTGCCCTAAACCCTGAAACACCAACCCAAGCAAGACCCCCTACACTGCCCCAACACCACTGCACTGCCCTAAACCCTAAAACACCACCCCCAGCACGACCCCTACACTGCCTAAACACCACTGCTCTGCCTTAAACCCTGAAACACCAGCCCGACCCAATCACTGCCCGAACACCACAGCTCTGCCCTAACCCCTGAAACACCACCCCCAGCCCGACACCCGACACTGCCCGAACACCACTGCACTGCCGTAAACTCTGAAACACCACCCCAGCATGACCCCCTACACTGCCCGAACACCACTGTACTGCCCTAAACCCTGAAACACTACCCCCAGCTCGACCCCTTACACTGCTCAAACACCATTGCACTGCACTGCCCTAAAACCGAAACACCACGCCCAACACGACCCCCTACACTGCTCAAACACCACTGCACTGTCCTAAACCCTGAAACACCACCCCCAGCACGACCTATTACACTGTCCAAACACCACTGCACTATCCCTAAACCCTGAAACACCACCCCCTGCAAGACCCCCTACACTGCCTGGACACCACTGCGCTAAACCCTGAAACACCACCCCCTGCACGACCCCCTACACTACCTGGACACCACTGCACTGCCCTAAACCCTAAAACACCAGCATGACCCCTATACTGCCCGAACACCACTGCACTGCCCTAAACCCTAAAACACGACCCCCTACACTGCCCAAACACCACTGCTGTGCCCTAAACCCTGAAACACCAGCACAACCCCCTACTCTGCCCGAACACCACTGTACTGCACTGCCCTAAACCCTGAAACACCAACCCAAGCAAGACCCCCTACACTGCCCCAACCCCATTGCACTGCCCTAAAACCTGAAACACCACCCCCCTGTACGACGCCCTACACTGCCCGAACGCCATTGCACAGCCCTAAACCCTGAAACACCACCCCCGCACGACCACCTACACTGCCCGAACGCCACTGCACTGCCCTAAACCCTGAAACACCACCCCAGCACAACCCCCTACACTGCCCGAACAACACTGCTCTGCTCTAAACCCTAAAACACCACCCCCAGCACGACCCCCTACTCTGCCCGAACAACACTACTCTGCCCTAAACGCTAAAACACCACCCCCACCACGACCCCGTGCACTGCCCAAACACCACTGCTCTGCCCTAAACCCTTAAATACCAGCCCGACCCCTACACTGCCCGAACACCACTGCACTAAACCCTGAAACACTAGCCGCACCACGACCCCGAACACCACTGCACTTTCCTAAACCCTGAAACACCAGTACAACCCCCTGCACTTCCCGAACACCACTGCACTGCCCTAAACTCTGAAACACCACCCCTTGCACGACCCCCTACACTGCCCGTATGCCACTGCCCTAAACCCTGAAACACCACCCCCAGCCCGACCCCCTACACTGCCCGAACGCCACGGCAATGCCCTAAACCCTAAAACACCACCACGTCCCCCTACACTGCATGAACACCACTGCACTGCCCTAAAACACTACCCCAGCACGACTCCCTACACTACCCAAACACCACTGCACTACCCTAAACCTTAAAACACTACCCCCGCACGACCCCCTACACTACCCAAACACCACTGCACTACCCTACACCCTAAAACACTACCCCCCGCATGACCCCCTACACTACCCAAAGACCACTGCACTACCCTAAACCCTAAAACAGGACCCCTACACTACACAAACACCGCTGTACTACCCTAAACACTAAAACATGACCCCCTACACTACCCAAACACCACTGCACTACCCTAAACCCTAAAAAACTACCCCCAGCAGTACCCCTACACTACCCAAACACCACTGCACTACCCTAAACCCTAAAACACTGCCCCCAGCAGTAACCCCTACACTTCCCAAACACCATTGCACTACCCGAAACCCTAAAACACTACCCCCAGCAGTACCCCCTACACTACCCCAAACACCATTGCACTATACTAAACCGTAAAACACTACCCCCAGCAGTACCCCCTACACTACCCAAACACCACTGCACTACCCTAAACCCTAAACCTCTACCCCCAGCATGACCCCCTACACTACCCAAACACCATTGCACTACCCTAAACCCTAAAACACTACCCCCAGCATGACCCCTACACTACCCAAACACCACTGCACTACCCTAAACCCTAAAACACTCCCCCAGCACGACTCCTTACACTACCCAAAAACCACTGCACTACCCTAAACCCTAAAACACTACCCCCAGCACGACCCCCTACACTAACACCACTGCACTGCCCTAAACCCCAAAGCACCACCCCCAGCATGACCCCCTACACTGCCCAAACACCACTGCTCTGCCCTAAACCCTGAAACACCAGTCCGACCCCTACACTGCCCGAACACCACTGCACTGCCCTAAACACTAAAACACTAGCCCCAACACGACCCCCTACACTGCCCGAACACCACTGCACTGCCCTAAACCCTGAAACACCAGAACGACCCCTACACTGCCCGAACACCACTGCACTGCCCTAAACCCTGAAACACCACTTCCCTGCACGACCCCCTACACTGCCCGAATGCCACTGCACTGCCCTAAAGCCTGAAACACCAACCCCCTGCACGACCCCCTACACTTCCCAAACGCCACTGCTCTGCCCAAAACTCTGAAACACCAGCCAGACCCCTACACTGCACGAACACCACAGCTCTGCCCTAAACCCTGAAACACCACCCCCAGCCCGACACCCTACACTGCCCGAACACCACTGCACTGCCGTAAACTCTGAAACACCACCCCAGCACGACCCCCTACACTGCCCGAACACCACTGTACTGCCCTAAACCCTGAAACACTACCCCCAGCATGACCCCTTACACTGCTCAAACACCACTGCACTGCCATAAACCCGAAACACCACCCCCAGCACAACCCCCTACACTGTCCAAACACCACTGCACTGCCCTAAACCCTGAAACACCACCCCCTGCAAGACCCCATACATTGCCCGAACACCACTGCACTAAACCCTGAAACACCACCACCTGCAAGACCCCACTACACTGCCCGAACACCACTGCACTGCCCTAAACCCTGAAACACCACCCCCTGCGTGACCCCCTACACTACCCGAACACCACTGCACTGCCCTAAACCCTAAAACACCATCACAACCCCTACACTGCCCGAACACCACTGCACTGCCCTAAACCCTAAAACACGACCCCCTACACCACCTGAACACCACTGCTCTGCCCTAAACCCTGAAACACCAGCACGACCCCCTACTCTGCCCGAACACCACTGCACTGCACTGCCCTAAACCCTGAAACACCAACCCCAGCTAGACTCCCTACACTACCCAAACACCATTGCACTACCCTAAACCCTAAAACACTACCCCCAGCATGACCCCTACACTACCCAAACACCACTGCACTACCCTAAACCCTAAAACACTCCCCCAGCACGACTCCTTACACTACCCAAACACCACTGCACTACCCTAAACCCTAAAACACTACCCCCAGCACGACCCCCTACACTAACACCACTGCACTGCCCTAAACCCTAAAGCACCACCCCCAGCATGACCCCCTACACTGCCCGAACACCACTGCTCTGCCCTAAACCCTGAAACACCAGTCCGACCCCTACACTGCCCAAACACCACTGCACTGCCCTAAACACTAAAACACTAGCCCCAACACGACCCCCTACACTGCCTGAACACCACTGCACTGCCCTAAACCCTGAAACACCAGCACGACACCTACACTGCCCGAACACCACTGCACTGCCCTAAACCCTGAAACACCACTTCCCTGCACGACCCCCTACACTGCCCGAACACCACTGCTCTGCCCTAAACCCTTAAACACCAGCCCGACCCCTACACTGCCCGAACACCACTGCACTGCCCTAAACCCTGAAACACTAGCCACACCACGACCCCGTACACTGCCCGAACACCACTGCACGGTCCTGAACCCTGAAACACCAGCACGACCCCCTACACTGCTCAAACACCACTGCACTGCCCTAAACCCTGAAACACCACACCCAGCACAACCCCCTAAACTGCCCAAACACCACTGGACTGCTCTAAACTCTGAAACACCACCCCCTGCAAGACCCCCTACACTGCCCGAACACCAGTGCACTAAACCCTGAAACACCACCCCCTGAATGTCCCGCTACACAACACGAACACCACTGCACTGTCCTAAACCCTAAAACACCAACACGACCCCTACACTGCCTGACCACCACTGCACTGCCCTAAACCCTAAAACACCACCCCCAGCACGACCCCCTACACTGCCTAAACACCACTGCTCTGCCTTAAACCCTGAAACACCAGCCCGACCCAATCACTGCCCGAACACCACAGCTGTGCCCTAAACCCTGAAACACCACCCCCAGCCCGACACCCTACACTGCCCGAACACCACTGCACTGCCGTAAACTCTGAAACACCACCCCAGCATGACCCCCTACACTGCCCGAACACCACTGTACTGCCCTAAACCCTGAAACACTACCCCTAGCTCGACCCCTTACACTGCTCAAACACCATTGCACTGCACTGCCCTAAACCCGAAACACCACGCCCAACACGACCCCCTACACTGCTCAAACACCACTGCACTGCCATAAACCCTGAAACACCACCCCCAGCATGACCCATTACACTGTCAAAACACCACTGCACTATCCCTAAACCCTGAAACACCACCCCCTGCAAGACCCCCTACACTGCCCAAACACCACTGCACTAAACCCTGAAACACCACCCTCTGCACGACCCCCTACACTACCCGGACACCACTGCACTGCCCTAAACCCTAAAACATCAGCATGACCCCTATACTGCCCGAACACCACTGCACTGCCCTAAACCCTGAAACACGACCCCCTACACTGCCCAAACACCACTGCTGTGCCCTAAACCCTGAAACACCAGCACGACCCCCTACTCTGCCCGAACACCACTTTACTGCACTGCCCTAAACCCTGAAACACCAACCCAAGCAAGACCCCCTACACTGACCCAACACCACTGCACTGCCCTAAACCCTAAAACACCACCCCCAGCACGACCCCCTACACTGCCTAAGCACCACTGCTCTGCCTTAAACCCTGAAACACCAGCCCGACCCAATCACTGCCCGAACACCACAGCTCTGCCCTAACCCCTGAAACACCACCCCCAGCCCGACACCCTACACTGCCCGAACACCACTGCACTGCCGTAAACTCTGAAACACCACCCCAGCATGACCCCCTACACTGCCCGAACACCACTGTACTGCCCTAAACCCTGAAACACTACCCCCAGCTCGACCCCTTACACTGCTCAAACACCATTGCATTGCACTGCCCTAAAACCGAAACACCACGCCCAACACGACCCCCTACACTGCTCAAACACCACTGCACTGTCCAAAACCCTGAAACACCACCCCCAGCACGACCCATTACACTGTCCAAACACCACTGCACTATCCCTAAACCCTGAAACACCACCCCCTGCAAGACCCCCTACACTGCCTGGACACCACTGCACTAAACCCTGAAACACCACCCCCTGCACGACCCCCTACACTACCTGGACACCACTGCACTGCCCTAAACCCTAAAACACCAGCATGACCCCTATACTGCCCGAACACCACTGCACTGCCCTAAACCCTAAAACACGACCCCCTACACTGCCCAAACACCACTGCTGTGCCCTAAACCCTGAAACACCAGCACGACCCCCTACTCTGCCCGAACACCACTGTACTGCACTGCCCTAAACCCTGAAACACCAACCCAAGCAAGACCCCCTACACCGCCCCAACCCCATTGCACTGCCCTAAAACCTGAAACACCACCCCCCTGTACGACGCCCTACACTGCCCGAACGCCATTGCACAGCCCTAAACCCTGAAACACCACCCCCGCACGACCACCTACACTGCCCGAACGCCACTGCACTGCCCTAAACCCTGAAACACCACCCCAGCACAACCCCCTACACTGCCCGAACAACACTGCTCTGCTCTAAACCCTAAAACACCACCCCCAGCACGACCCCCTACTCTGCCCGAACAACACTACTCTGCCCTAAACGCTAAAACACCACCCCCACTACGACCCCGTGCACTGCCCAAACACCACTGCTCTGCCCTAAACCCTTAAATACCAGCCCGACCCCTACACTGCCCGAACGCCACTGCACTAAACCCTGAAACACTAGCCGCACCACGACCCCGAACACCACTGCACTTTCCTAAATCCTGAAACACCAGTACAACCCCCTGCACTTCCCGAACACCACTGCACTGCCCTAAACTCTGAAACACCACCCCTTGCACGACCCCCTACACTGCCCGTATGCCACTGCCCTAAACCCTGAAACACCACCCCCAGCCCGACCCCCTACACTGCCCGAACGCCACGGCAATGCCCTAAACCCTAAAACACCACCACGTCCCCCTACACTGCATGAACACCACTGCACTGCCCTAAAACACTACCCCAGCACGACTCCCTACACTACCCAAACACCACTGCACTACCCTAAACCTTAAAACACTACCCCCGCACGACCCCCTACACTACCCAAACACCACTGCACTACCCTACACCCTAAAACACTACCCCCCGCATGACCCCCTACACTACCCAAAGACCACTGCACTACCCTAAACCCTAAAACAGGACCCCTACACTACACAAACACCGCTGCACTACCCTAAACACTAAAACATGACCCCCTACACTACCCAAACACCACTGCACTACCCTAAACCCTAAAAAACTACCCCCAGCAGTACCCCTACACTACCCAAACATCACTGCACTACCCTAAACCCTAAAACACTGCCCCCAGCAGTAACCCCTACACTTCCCAAACACCATTGCACTACCCGAAACCCTAAAACACTACCCCCAGCAGTACCCCCTACACTACCCCAAACACCATTGCACTATACTAAACCGTAAAACACTACCCCCAGCAGTACCCCCTACACTACCCAAACACCACTGCACTACCCTAAACCCTAAACCTCTACCCCCAGCATGACCCCCTACACTACCCAAACACCATTGCACTACCCTAAACCCTAAAACACTACCCCCAGCATGACCCCTACACTACCCAAACACCACTGCACTACCCTAAACCCTAAAACACTCCCCCAGCACGACTCCTTACACTACCCAAAAACCACTGCACTACCCTAAACCCTAAAACACTACCCCCAGCACGACCCCCTACACTAACACCACTGCACTGCCCTAAACCCCAAAGCACCACCCCCAGCATGACCCCCTACACTGCCCAAACACCACTGCTCTGCCCTAAACCCTGAAACACCAGTCCGACCCCTACACTGCCCGAACACCACTGCACTGCCCTAAACACTAAAACACTAGCCCCAACACGACCCCCTACACTGCCCGAACACCACTGCACTGCCCTAAACCCTGAAACACCAGCACGACCCCTACACTGCCCGAACACCACTGCACTGCCCTAAACCCTGAAACACCACTTCCCTGCACGACCCCCTACACTGCCCGAATGCCACTGCACTGCCCTAAAGCCTGAAACACCAACCCCCTGCACGACCCCCTACACTTCCCAAACGCCACTGCTCTGCCCAAAACTCTGAAACACCAGCCAGACCCCTACACTGCACGAACACCACAGCTCTGCCCTAAACCCTGAAACACCACCCCCAGCCCCACACCCTACACTGCCCGAACACCACTGCACTGCCGTAAACTCTGAAACACCACCCCAGCACGACCCCCTACACTGCCCGAACACCACTGTACTGCCCTAAACCCTGAAACACTACCCCCAGCATGACCCCTTACACTACTCAAACACCACTGCACTGCCATAAACCCGAAACACCACCCCCAGCACAACCCCCTACACTGTCCAAACACCACTGCACTGCCCTAAACCCTGAAACACCACCCCCTGCAAGACCCCATACATTGCCCGAACACCACTGCACTAAACCCTGAAACACCACCACCTGCAAGACCCCACTACACTGCCCGAACACCACTGCACTGCCCTAAACCCTGAAACACCACCCCCTGCGTGACCCCCTACACTACCCGAACACCACTGCACTGCCCTAAACCCTAAAACACCATCACAACCCCTACACTGCCCGAACACCACTGCACTGCCCTAAACCCTAAAACACGACCCCCTACACCACCTGAACACCACTGCTCTGCCCTAAACCCTGAAACACCAGCACGACCCCCTACTCTGCCCGAACACCACTGCACTGCACTGCCCTAAACCCTGAAACACCAACCCCAGCTAGACTCCCTACACTACCCAAACACCATTGCACTACCCTAAACCCTAAAACACTACCCCCAGCATGACCCCTACACTACCCAAACACCACTGCACTACCCTAAACCCTAAAACACTCCCCCAGCACGACTCCTTATACTACCCAAACACCACTGCACTACCCTAAACCCTAAAACACTACCCCCAGCACGACCCCCTAAACTAACACCACTGCACTGCCCTAAACCCTAAAGCACCACCCCCAGCATGACCCCCTACACTGCCCGAACACCACTGCTCTGCCCTAAACCCTGAAACACCAGTCCGACCCCTACACTGCCCGAACACCACTGCACTGCCCTAAACACTAAAACACTAGCCCCAACACGACCCCCTACACTGCCCGAACACCACTGCACTGCCCTAAACCCTGAAACACCAGCACGACCCCTACACTGCCCGAACACCACTGCACTGCCCTAAACCCTGAAACACCACTTCCCTGCACGACCCCCTACACTGCCCGAACACCACTGCTCTGCCCTAAACCCTTAAACACCAGCCCGACCCCTACACTGCCCGAACACCACTGCACTGCCCTAAACCCTGAAACACTAGCCGCACCACGACCCCGTACACTGCCCGAACACCACTGCACGGTCCTGAACCCTGAAACACCAGCACGACCCCCTACACTGCTCAAACACCACTGCACTGCCCTAAACCCTGAAACACCACACCCAGCACAACCCCCTAAACTGCCCAAACACCACTGGACTGCTCTAAACTCTGAAACACCACCCCCTGCAAGACCCCCTACACTGCCCGAACACCAGTGCACTAAACCCTGAAACACCACCCCCTGAATGTCCCGCTACACAACACGAACACCACTGCACTGTCCTAAACCCTAAAACACCAACACGACCCCTACACTGCCTGAACACCACTGCACTGCCCTAAACCCTAAAACACCACCCCCAGCACGACCCCCTACACTGCCTAAACACCACTGCTCTGCCTTAAACCCTGAAACACCAGCCCGACCCAATCACTGCCCGAACACCACAGCTGTGCCCTAAACCCTGAAACACCACCCCCAGCCCGACACCCTACACTGCCCGAACACCACTGCACTGCCGTAAACTCTGAAACACCACCCCAGCATGACCCCCTACACTGCCCGAACACCACTGTACTGCCCTAAACCCTGAAACACTACCCCTAGCTCGACCCCTTACACTGCTCAAACACCATTGCACTGCACTGCCCTAAACCCGAAACACCACGCCCAACACGACCCCCTACACTGCTCAAACACCACTGCACTGCCATAAACCCTGAAACACCACCCCCAGCATGACCCATTACACTGTCAAAACACCACTGCACTATCCCTAAACCCTGAAACACCACCCCCTGCAAGACCCCCTACACTGCCCAAACACCACTGCACTAAACCCTGAAACACCACCCTCTGCACGACCCCCTACACTACCCGGACACCACTGCACTGCCCTAAACCCTAAAACATCAGCATGACCCCTATACTGCCCGAACACCACTGCACTGCCCTAAACCCTGAAACACGACCCCCTACACTGCCCAAACACCACTGCTGTGCCCTAAACCCTGAAACACCAGCACGACCCCCTACTCTGCCCGAACACCACTGTACTGCACTGCCCTAAACCCTGAAACACCAACCCAAGCAAGACCCCCTACACTGACCCAACACCACTGCACTGCCCTAAACCCTAAAACACCACCCCCAGCACGACCCCCTACACTGCCTAAACACCACTGCTCTGCCTTAAACCCTGAAACACCAGCCCGACCCAATCACTGCCCGAACACCACAGCTCTGCCCTAACCCCTGAAACACCACCCCCAGCCCGATACCCTACACTGCCCGAACACCACTGCACTGCAGTAAACTCTGAAACACCACCCCAGCATGACCCCCTACACTGCCCGAACACCACTGTACTGCCTTAAACCCTGAAACACTACCCCCAGCTCGACCCCTTACACTGCTCAAACACCATTGCATTGCACTGCCCTAAAACCGAAACACCACACCCAACACGACCCCCTACACTGCTCAAACACCACTGCACTGTCCAAAACCCTGAAACACCACCCCCAGCACGACCCATTACACTGTCCAAACACCACTGCACTATCCCTAAACCCTGAAACACCACCCCCTGCAAGACCCCCTACACTGCCTGGACACCACTGCACTAAACCCTGAAACACCACCCCCTGCACGACCCCCTACACTACCTGGACACCACTGCACTGCCCTAAACCCTAAAACACCAGCATGACCCCTATACTGCCCGAACACCACTGCACTGCCCTAAACCCTAAAACACGACCCCCTACACTGCCCAAACACCACTGCTGTGCCCTAAACCCTGAAACACCAGCACGACCCCCTACTCTGCCCGAACACCACTGTACTGCACTGCCCTAAACCCTGAAACACCAACCCAAGCAAGACCCCCTACACCGCCCCAACCCCATTGCACTGCCCTAAAACCTGAAACACCACCCCCCTGTACGACGCCCTACACTGCCCGAACGCCATTGCACAGCCCTAAACCCTGAAACACCACCCCCGCACGACCACCTACACTGCCCGAACGCCACTGCACTGCCCTAAACCCTGAAACACCACCCCAGCACAACCCCCTACACTGCCCGAACAACACTGCTCTGCTCTAAACCCTAAAACACCACCCCCAGCACGACCCCCTACTCTGCCCGAACAACACTACTCTGCCCTAAACGCTAAAACACCACCCCCACTACGACCCCGTGCACTGCCCAAACACCACTGCTCTGCCCTAAACCCTTAAATACCAGCCCGACCCCTACACTGCCCGAACACCACTGCACTGCCCTAAACCCTGAAACACTAGCCGCACCACGACCCCGTACACTGCCCGAACACCACTGCCCGAACACCACTGCACTAAACCCTGAAACACTAGCCGCACCACGACCCCGAACACCACTGCACTTTCCTAAATCCTGAAACACCAGTACAACCCCCTGCACTTCCCGAACACCACTGCACTGCCCTAAACTCTGAAACACCACCCCCTGCATGACCCCCTACACTGCCCATATGCCACTGCCCTAAACCCTGAAACACCACCCCCAGCCCGACCCCCTACACTGCCCGAACGCCACGACAATGCCCTAAACCCTAAAACACCACCACGTCCACCTACACTGCATGAACACCACTGCACTGCCCTAAAACACTACCCCAGCACGACCCCCTACACTACCCAAACACCACTGCACTACCCTAAACCTTAAAACACTACCCCCGCACGACCCCCTACACTACCCAAACACCACTGCACTACCCTACACCCTAAAACACTACCCCCCGCATGACCCCCTACACTACCCAAAGACCACTGCACTACCCTAAACCCTAAAACAGGACCCCTACACTACACAAACACCGCTGCACTAAACTAAACACTAAAACATGACCCCCTATACTACCCAAACACCACTGCACTACCCTAAACCCTAAAAAACTACCCCCAGCAGTACCCCTACACTACCCAAACACCACTGCACTACCCTAAACCCTAAAACACTGCCCCCAGCAGTAACCCCTACACTTCCCAAACACCATTGCACTACCCGAAACCCTAAAACACTACCCCCAGCAGTACCCCCTACACTACCCCAAACACCATTGCACTATACTAAACCGTAAAACACTACCCCCAGCAGTACCCCCTACACTACCCAAACACCACTGCACTACCCTAAACCCTAAACCTCTACCCCCAGCATGACCCCTACACTACCCAAACACCATTGCACTACCGTAAACCCTAAAACACTACCCCCAGCATGACCCCTACACTACCCAAACACCACTGCACTACCCTAAACCCTAAAACACTCCCCCAGCACGACTCCTTACACTACCCAAATACCACTGCACTACCCTAAACCCTAAAACACTACCCCCAGCACGACCCCCTACACTAACACCACTGCACTGCGCTAAACCCCAAAGCACCACCCCCAGCATGACCCCCTACACTGCCCAAACACCACTGCTCTGCCCTAAACCCTGAAACACCAGTCCGACCCCTACACTGCCCGAACACCACTGCACTGCCCTAAACACTAAAACACTAGCCCCAACACGACCCCCTACACTGCCCGAACACCACTGCACTGCCCTAAACCCTGAAACACCAGCACGACCCCTACACTGCCCGAACACCACTGCACTGCCCTAAACCCTGAAACACCACTTCCCTGCACGACCCCCTACACTGCCCGAATGCCACTGCACTGCCCTAAAGCCTGAAACACCAACCCCCTGCACGACCCCCTACACTTCCCGAACGCCACTGCTCTGCCCAAAACTCTGAAACACCAGCCAGACCCCTACACTGCACGAACACCACAGCTCTGCCCTAAACCCTGAAACACCACCCCCAGCCCGACACCCTACACTGCCCGAACACCACTGCACTGCCGTAAACTCTGAAACACCACCCCAGCACGACCCCCTACACTGCCCGAACACCACTGTACTGCCCTAAACCCTGAAACACTACCCCCAGCATGACCCCTTACACTGCTCAAACACCACTGCACTGCCATAAACCCGAAACACCACCCCCAGCACAACCCCCTACACTGTCCAAACACCACTGCACTGCCCTAAACCCTGAAACACCACCCCCTGCAAGACCCCATACACTGCCCGAACACCACTGCACTAAACCCTGAAACACCACCACCTGCAAGACCCCACTACACTGCCTGAACACCACTGCACTGCCCTAAACCCTGAAACACCACCCCCTGCGTGACCCCCTACATTACCCGAACACCACTGCACTGCCCTAAACCCTAAAACACCAGCACAACCCCTACACTGCCCGAACACCACTGCACTGCCCTAAACCCTAAAACACGACCCTCTACACTACCTGAACACCACTGCTCTGCCCTAAACCCTGAAACACCAGCACGACCCCCTACTCTGCCCGAACACCACTGCACTGCACTGCCCTAAACCCTGAAACACCAACCCCAGCTAGACTCCCTACACTGCCCGAACACCACTGCTCTGCCCTAAACCCTGAAACACCACCCCCTGCACGACCCCCTACACTGCCCGAACACCACTGCACTTCCATAAACCCTGAAACACCACCCCCCTGCATGACCTCCTACACTGCCCGAACCCCACTTCACTGCCCTAAACCCTGAAACACCACCCCCCTGTACGAGCCCCTACACTGCCCCATCGCCATTGCACTGCCCTAAACCCTGAAACACCACCCCCGCACTACCACCTACACTGCCCGAACGCCACGGCACTGCCCTAAACCCTGAAACACCACCCCAGCACGACCCCCTACACTGCCCGAACACTACTGTACTGCCCTAAACCCTGAAACACTACCCCCAGCACGACCCCTTACACTGCTCAAACACCACTGCACTGCCATAAACCCGAAACACCACCCCCAGCACGACCCCATACACTGCCCGAACACCACTGCACTAAACCCTGAAACACCACCACCTGCAAGACCCCACTACACTGCCCGAACACCACTGCACTGCCCTAAACCCTAAAACACCAGCACGACCCCTACACTGCCCAAACACCACTGCACTGCCCTAAACCCTAAAACACCACCCCAGCACGACCCCCTACACTGCCAAAACACCACTGCTCTGCCCTAAATCCTGAAACACTAGCACAACCCCTACACTGCCCGAACACCACTGCTCTGCCCTAAACCCTGAAACACTTCCCCAGCATGACCCCCTACATTGCCCAAACACCACTGCACTGCCCTAAACCCTGAAAGACTAGCCCCAGCATGACCCCCTAAACTGCCCGAACACCACTGCACTACCCTAAACCCTGAAACACCACCCCCAGCCCGACCCCCTACACTGCCCAAACACCACTGCACTAATCCCTGAAACACCACCCCCTGTAAGAACCCCCTACCCTGCCTGAACACCACTGCACTGCCCTAAACCCTGAAACACCACCCCCTGCACGACCCCCTACACTACCCGAAAACCACTGCACTGCCCTAAACCCTAAAACACCAGCACGACCCCTACACTGCCCAAACACCACTGCACTGCCCTAAACCCTAAAACACCACCCCAGCACGACCCCCTACACTGCTCGAACACCACTGCTCTGCCCTAAACCCTGAAACACCAGCAAAACCCCTACACTGCCCGAACACCACTGCTCTGCCCTAAACCCTGAAACACTTCCCCCAGCACGACCCCCTACACTGCCCGAACACCACTGCAGTGTCCTAAACCCTGAAACACTACCCCCAGCACGACCCCTACACTGCCCAAACACCACTGGACTGCCCTAAACTCTGAAACACCACCCCCTGCAAGACCCCCTACACTGCCCGAACACCAGTGCAGTAAACCCTGAAACACCACCCCCTGCATGTCCCGCTACACAACCCGAACACCACTGCACTGCCCTAAACCCTAAAACACCAACACGACCCCTACACTGCCCGAACACCACTGCACTGCCCTAAACCCTAAAACACCACCCCCAGCACGACCCCCTACACTGCCTGAACACCACTGCTCTGCCTTAAACCCTGAAACACCAGCCCAACCCCTACACTGCCCGAACACCACAGCTCTGCCCTAAACCCTGAAACACCACCCCCAGCCCGACACCCTACACTGCCCGAACACCTCTGCACTGCCGTAAACTCTGAAACACCACCCCAGCACGACCCCCTACACTGCCCGAGCACCACTGTACTGCCCTAAACCCTGAAACACTACCCCCAGCACGACCCCTTACACTGCTCAAACACCATTGCACTGCACTGCCCTAAACCCGAAACACCACCCCCAGCAAGACCCCCTACACTGCTCAAACACCACTGCACTGCCCTAAACCCTGAAACACCACCCCCAGCACGACCCATTACACTGTCCAAATACCACTGCACTGCCCTAAACCCTGAAACACCACCCCCTGCAAGACCCCACTACACTGCCCGAACACCACTTCACTGCCCTAAACCCTGAAACACCACCCCCTGCACGACACCCTACACTACCCGAACACCACTGCACTGCCCTAAACCCTAAAACACCAGCACGACCCCTACACTGCCCGAACACCACTGCACTGCCCTAAACCCTAAAACACGACCCCCTACACTGCTCGAACACCACTGCTCTGCCCTAAACCCTGAAACACCAGCACGACCCCCTACTCTGCCCGAACACCACTGCACTGCTCTGCCCTAAACCCTGAAACACCAACCCAAGCAAGACCCCCTACACTGCCCGAACACCACTGCGCTGCTCTAAACCCTGAAACACCACCCTCTGCACGACCCCCTACACTGCCCGAACACCACTGCACTGCCATAAGCCCTGAAACACCACCCCCCTGCACGACCCCCTACACTGCCCCAACCCCATTGCACTGCCCTAAACCCTGAAACACCACCCCCTTGTACGACCCCCTACACTGCCCGAACACCATTGCACTGCCCTAAACCCTAAAACACCAGCACGACCCCTACACTGCCCAAACACCACTGCACTGCCCTAAACCCTAAAACACCACCCCAGCACGACCCCCTACACTGCCCAAACACCACTGCTCTGCCCTAAACCCTGAAACACCAGCACAACCCCTACACTGCCCGAACACCACTGCTCTGCCCTAAACCCTGAAACACTTCCCCAGCACGACCCCCTACATTGCCCAAACACCACTGCACTGCCCTAAACCCTGAAAGACTAGCCCCAGCACGACCCCTAAACTGCCCGAACACAACTGCACTACCCTAAACCCTGAAACACCACCCCAGCCCGACCCCCTACACTGCCCAAACACCACTGCACTAATCCCTGAAACACCACCCCCTGTAAGAACCCCCTACCCTGCCTGAACACCACTGCACTGCCCTAAACCCTGAAACACCACCCCCAGCACGACCCCCTAAACTGCCCAAACACCACTGGACTGCTCTAAACTCTGAAACACCACCCCCTGCAAGACCTCCTACACTGCCAGAACACCAGTGCACTTAACCATGAAACACCACCCCCTGCATGTCCCGCTACACAACCCGAACACCACTGCACTGTCCTAAACCCTAAAACACCAACACAACCCCTACACTGCCTGAACACCACTGCACTGCCCTAAACCCTAAAACACCACCCCAGCACGACCCCCTACACTGCCTAAACACCACTGCTCTGCCTTAAACCCTGAAACACCAGCCCGACCCCTACACTACCCGAACACCACAGCTCTGCCCTAAACCCTGAAACACCACCCCCAGCCCGACACCCTACACTGCCCGAACACCACTGCACTGCCGTAAACTCTGAAACACCACCCCAGCACGACCCCCTACACTGCCCGAACACCACTGTACTGCCCTAAACCCTGAAACACTACCCCCAGCACGACCCCTTACACTGCTCAAACACCATTGCACTGCACTGCCCTAAACCCGAAACACCACCCCCAGCACGACCCCCTACACTGCTCAAACACCACTGCACTGCCCTAAACCCTGAAACACCACCCCCAGCATGACCCCCTACACTGCTCAAACACCACTGCACTGCCCTAAACCCTGAAACACCACCCCCAGCACGACTCATTACACTGTCCAAACACCACTGCACTGCCCTAAATCCTGAAACACCACCCCCTGCACGACCCCCTACACTGCCCGGACACCACTGCACTGCCCTAAACCCTAAAACACCAGCATGACCCCTATACTGCCCGAACACCGCTGCACTGCCCTAAACCCTAAAACACGACCCCCTACACTGCCCAAACACCACTGCTCTGCCCTAAACCCTGAAACACCAGCAGGACCCCCTACTCTGCCCGAACACCACTGTACTGCACTGCCCTAAACCCTGAAACACCAACACAAGCAAGACCCCCGACACTGCCCGAACACCACTGCTCTGCCCTGAACCCTGAAACACCACCCCCTGCACGACCCCCTACACTGCCCAAACACCACTGCACTGCCATAAACCCTGAATCACCACCCCCCTGCATGACCCCCCTACACTGCCCCAACCCCATTGCACTGCCCTAAACCCTGAAACACCACCCCACTGTACGACCCCCTACACTGCCCGAACACCATTGCACTGCCCTAAACCCTGAAACACCACCCCCGCACGACCACCTACACTGCCCGAACGCCAGTGCACTGCCCTAAACCCTGAAACACCACCCCAGCACAACCCCCTACACTGCCCGAACAACACTGCTCTGCTCTAAACCCTAAAACACCACCCCCAGCACGACCCCCTACTCTGCCCGAACAACACTACTCTGCCCTAAACCCTAAAACACCACTCCCACCACGACCCCGTACACTGCCCGAACACCACTGCTCTGCCCTAAACCCTTAAACACCAGCCCGACCCCTACACTTCCCGAACACCACTGCACTGCACTAAACCCTGAAACACTAGCCGCACCACGACCCCGTACACTGCCCGAACACCACTGCACTTTCCTAAACCCTGAAACACCAGCACAACCTCCTACACTACCCAAACACCACTGCACTACCCTAAACCTTAAAACACTACCCCCGCACGACCCCCTACACTACCCAGACACCACTGCACTACCCTACACCCTAAAACACTACCCCCCGCATCACCCCCTACACTACCCAAAGACCACTGCACTACCCTAAATTCTAAAACAGGACCCCTACACTACACAAACACCTCTGCACTACCCTAAACACTAAAACATGACCCCCTACTCTACCCAAACACCACTGCACTACCCTAAACCCTAAAACACTACCCCCAGCAGTACCTCTACACTACCCAAACACCACGGCACTGCCCTAAACCCTAAAAGACTGCCCCCAGCAGTAACCCCTACACTTCCCAAACACCGTTGCACTACCCGAAACCCTAAAACACTACCCTCAGCAGTACCCCCTACACTACCCCAAACACCATTGCACTATACTGAACCGTAAAACACTACCCCCAGCAGTACCCCCTACACTACCCAAACACCACTGCACTACCCTAAACCCTAAACCTCTACCCCCAGCACGACCCCCTACACTACCCAAACACCATTGCACTACCCTGAACCCTAAAACACTACCCCCAGCACGACCCCTACACTACCCAAACACCACTGCACTACCCTAAACCCTAAAACACTCCCCCAGCACGACTCCTTACACTACCCAAACACCACTGCACTACCCTAAACCCTAAAACACTACCCCAGCACGACCCCCTACACTAAAACCACTGCACTGCCCTAAACCCTAAAGCACCACCCCCAGCATGACCCCCTACACTGCCCAAACACCACTGCTCTGCCCTAAACCCTGAAACATCAGTCCGACCCCTACACTGCCTGAACACCACTGCACTGCCCTAAACACTAAAACACTAGCCCCAACACGACCCCCTACACTGCCCAAACACCACTGCACTGCCCTAAACCCTGAAACACCACTTTCCTGCATGACCCCCTACACTGCCCGAACGCCACTGCACTGCCCTAAAGCCTGAAACACCAAACCCCTGCACGACCCCCTACACTTCCCGAACGCCACTGCTCTGCCCTAAACTCTGAAACACCAGCCAGACCCCTACACTGCACGAACACCACAGCTCTGCCCTAAACCCTGAAACATCACCCCCAGCCCGACACCCTACACTGCCCGAACACCACTGCACTGCCGTAAACTCTGAAACACCACCCCAGCACGACCCCCTACACTGCCCGAACACCACTGTACTGCCCTAAACCCTGAAACACTACCCCCAGCACGACCCCTTACACTGCTCAAACACCACTGCACTGCCATAAACCCGAAACACCACCCCCAGCACGACCCCCTACACTGTCCAAACACCACTGCACTGCCCTAAACCCTGAAACACCACCCCCTGCAAGACCCCGTACACTGCCCGAACACCACTGCACTAAACCCTGAAACACCACCACCGGCAAGACCCCACTACACTGCTCAAACACCACTGCACTGCCATAAACCCGAAACACCACCCCCAGCACGACCCCCTACACTGTCCAAACACTACTGCACTGCCCTAAACCCTGAAACACCACCCCCAGCACGACCCCCTACACTGCCCGAACACCACTGTACTGCCCTAAACCCTGAAACACTACCCCTAGCTCGACCCCTTACACTGCTCAAACACCATTGCACTGCACTGCCCTAAACCCGAAACACCACGCCCAACACGACCCCCTACACTGCTCAAACACCACTGCACTGCCATAAACCCTGAAACACCACCCCCAGCATGACCCATTACACTGTCCAAACACCACTGCACTATCCCTAAACCCTGAAACACCACCCCCTGCAAGACCCCCTACACTGCCCGAACACCACTGCACTAAACCCTGAAACACCACCCTCTGCACGACCCCCTACACTACCCGGACACCACTGCACTGCCCTAAACCCTAAAACACCAGCATGACCCCTATACTGCCCGAACACCACTGCACTGCCCTAAACCCTAAAACACGACCCCCTACACTGCCCAAACACCACTGCTGTGCCCTAAACCCTGAAACACCAGCACGACCCCCTACTCTGCCCGAACACCACTGTACTGCACTGCCCTAAACCCTGAAACACCAACCCAAGCAAGACCCCCTACACTGACCCAACACCACTGCACTGCCCTAAACCCTAAAACACCACCCCCAGCACGACCCCCTACACTGCCTAAACACCACTGCTCTGCCTTAAACCCTGAAACACCAGCCCGACCCAATCACTGCCCGAACACCACAGCTCTGCCCTAACCCCTGAAACACCACCCCCAGCCCGACACCCTACACTGCCCGAACACCACTGCACTGCCGTAAACTCTGAAACACCACCCCAGCATGACCCCCTACACTGCCCGAACACCACTGTACTGCCCTAAACCCTGAAACACTACCCCCAGCTCGACCCCTTACACTGCTCAAACACCATTGCATTGCACTGCCCTAAAACCGAAACACCACGCCCAACACGACCCCCTACACTGCTCAAACACCACTGCACTGTCCTAAACCCTAAAACACCACCCCCAGCACGACCCATTACACTGTCCAAACACCACTGCACTATCCCTAAACCCTGAAACACCACCCCCTGCAAGACCCCCTACACTGCCTGGACACCACTGCACTAAACCCTGAAACACCACCCCCTGCACGACCCCCTATACTACCTGGACACCACTGCACTGCCCTAAACCCTAAAACACCAGCATGACCCCTATACTGCCCGAACACCACTGCACTGCCCTAAACCCTAAAACACGACCCCCTACACTGCCCAAACACCACTGCTGTGCCCTAAACCCTGAAACACCAGCACGACCCCCTACTCTGCCCGAACACCACTGTACTGCACTGCCCTAAACCCTGAAACACCAACCCAAGCAAGACCCCCTACACTGCCCCAACCCCATTGCACTGCCCTAAAACCTGAAACACCACCCCCCTGTACGACGCCCTACACTGCCCGAACGCCATTGCACAGCCCTAAACCCTGAAACACCACCCCCGCACGACCACCTACACTGCCCGGACGCCACTGCACTGCCCTAAACCCTGAAACACCACCCCAGCACAACCCCCTACACTGCCCGAACAACACTGCTCTGCTCTAAACCCTAAAACACCACCCCCAGCACGACCCCCTACTCTGCCCGAACAACACTACTCTGCCCTAAATGCTAAAACACCACCCCCACTACGACCCCGTGCACTGCCCAAACACCACTGCTCTGCCCTAAACCCTTAAATACCAGCCCGACCCCTACACTGCCCGAACACCACTGCACTAAACCCTGAAACACTAGCCGCACCACGACCCCGAACACCACTGCACTTTCCTAAACCCTGAAACACCAGTACAACCCCCTGCACTTCCCGAACAGCACTGCACTGCCCTAAACTCTGAAACACCACCCCCTGCACGACCCCCTACACTGCCCATATGCCACTGCCCTAAACCCTGAAACACTACCCCCAGCCCGACCCCCTACACTGCCCGAACGCCACGGCAATGCCCTAAACCCTAAAACACCACCACGTCCCCCTACACTGCATGAACACCACTGCACTGCCCTAAAACACTACCCCTGCACGACCCCCTACACTACCCAAACACCACTGCACTACCCTAAACCTTAAAACACTACCCCCGCACGACCCCCTACACTACCCAAACACCACTGCACTACCCTACACCCTAAAACACTACCCCCCGCATGACCCCCTACACTACCCAAAGACCACTGCACTACCCTAAACCCTAAAACAGGACCCCTACACTACACAAACACCACTGCACTACCCTAAACACTAAAACATGACCCCCTACACTACCCAAACACCACTGCACTACCCTAAACCCTAAAAAACTACCCCCAGCAGTACCCCTACACTACCCAAACACCACTGCACTACCCTAAACCCTAAAACACTGCCCCCAGCAGTAACCCCTACACTTCCCAAACACCATTGCACTACCCGAAACCCTAAAACACTACCCCCAGCAGTACCCCCTACACTACCCCAAACACCATTGCACTATACTAAACCGTAAAACACTACCCCCAGCAGTACCCCCTACACTACCCAAACACCACTGCACTACCCTAAACCCTAAACCTCTACCCCCAGCATGACCCCCTACACTACCCAAACACCATTGCACTACCCTAAACCCTAAAACACTACCCCCAGCATGACCCCTACACTACCCAAACACCACTGCACTACCCGAAACCCTAAAACACTCCCCCAGCACGACTCCTTACACTACCCAAACACCACTGCACTACCCTAAACCCTAAAACACTACCCCCAGCACGACCCCCTACACTAACACCACTGCACTGCCCTAAACCCCAAAGCACCACCCCCAGCATGACCCCCTACACTGCCCAAACACCACTGCTCTGCCCTAAACCCTGAAACACCCGTCCGACCCCTACACTGCCCGAACACCACTGCACTGCCCTAAACACTAAAACACTAGCCCCAACACGACCCCCTACACTGCCCGAACACCACTGCACTGCCCTAAACCCTGAAACACCAGCACGACCCCTACACTGCCCGAACACCACTGCACTGCCCGAAACCCAGAAACACCACTTCCCTGCACGACCCCCTACACTGCCCGAATGCCACTGCACTGCCCTAAAGCCTGAAACACCAACCCCCTGCACGACCCCCTACACTTCCAGAACGCCACTGCTCTGCCCAAAACTCTGAAACACCAGCCAGACCCCTACACTGCACGAACACCACAGCTCTGCCCTAAACCCTGAAACACCACCCCCAGCCCGACACCCTACACTGCCCGAACACCACTGCACTGCCGTAAACTCTGAAACACCACCCCAGCACGACCCCCTACACTGCCCGAACACCACTGTACTGCCCTATACCCTGAAACACTACCCCCAGCATGACCCCTTACACTGCTCAAACACCACTGCACTGCCATAAACCCGAAACACCACCCCCAGCACAACCCCCTACACTGTCCAAACACCACTGCACTGCCCTAAACCCTGAAACACCACCCCCTGCAAGACCCCATACACTGCCCGAACACCACTGCACTAAACCCTGAAACACCACCACCTGCAAGACCCCACTACACTGCCCGAACACCACTGCACTGCCCTAAACCCTGAAACACCACCCCCTGCGTGACCCCCTACACTACCCGAACACCACAGCACTGCCCTAAACCCTAAAACACCAGCACAACCCCTACACTGCCCGAACACCACTGCACTGCCCTAAACCCTAAAACACGACCCTCTACACTACCTGAACACCACTGCTCTGCCCTAAACCCTGAAACACCAGCACGACCCCCTACTCTGCCCGAACACCACTGCACTGCACTGCCCTAAACCCTGAAACACCAACCCCAGCTAGACTCCCTACACTGCCCGAACACCACTGCTCTGCCCTAAACCCTGAAACACCACCCCCTGCACGACCCCCTACACTGCCCGAACACCACTGCACTTCCATAAACCCTGAAACACCACCCCCCTGCATGACCTCCTTCACTGCCCGAACCCCACTGCACTGCCCTAAACCCTGAAACACCACCCCCCTGTACGACCCCCTACACTGCCCCATCGCCATTGCACTGCCCTAAACCCTGAAACACCACCCCCGCACGACCACCTACACTGCCCGAACACCACTGCACTGCCCTAAACCCTGAAACACCACCCCAGCACGACCCCCTACACTCCCCGAACACTACTGTACTGCCCTAAACCCTGAAACACTACCCCCAGCACGACCCCTTACACTGCTCAAACACCACTGCACTGCCATAAACCCGAAACACCACCCCCAGCACGACCCCATACACTGCCCGAACACCACTGCACTAAACCCTGAAACACCACCACCTGCAAGACCCCACTACACTGCCCGAACACCACTGTACTGCCCTAAACCCTGAAACACCACCCCCTGCACGACCCCCTACACTACCCAAACACCACTGCACTGCCCTAAACCCTAAAACAGAAGCACAACCCCTACACTGCCCGAACACCACTGCACTGCCCTAAACCCTAAAACACGACCCCCTACACTGCCTGAACACCACTGCTCTGCCCTAAACCCTGAAACACCAGCACCACCCCCTACTCTGCCCGAACACCACTGCACTGCACTGCCCTAAACCCTGAAACACCAACCCCAGCAAGACTCCCTACACTGCCCGAACACCACTGCTCTGCCCTAAACCCTGAAACACCACCCCCTGCACGACCCCCTACACTGCCCGAACACCACTGCACTTCCATAAACCCTGAAACACCACCCCCCTGCATGACCTCCTACACTGCCCGAACCCCACTGCACTGCCCTAAACCCTGAAACACCACCACCCTGTACGACCCCCTACACTGCCCCATCGCCATTGCACTGCCCTAAACCCTGAAACACCACCCCCGCACGACCACCTACACTGCCCGAACGCCACTGCACTGCCCTAAACCCTGAAATACCACCCCAGCACAACCCCCTACACTGCCCCAACAACACTGCTCTGCTCTAAACCCTGAAACACCACCACCTAAAAGACCCCCCTACACTGCCTGAACACCACTGCACTGCCCTAAACCCTAAAAACACCAGCACGACCCCCTACACTGCCCAAACACCAGTGCACTGCCCTAAACCCTAAAACACAACCCCCAGCACGACCCCCTACACTGCCCAAACACCATTGCACTGCCCTAAACCCTAAAATACTACCCGCAGCATGACCCCCTACACTACCCGAACACCACTGCACTACCCTAAACCCTACACCACTACCCCCAGCACGACCCCCTACACTACCCAAACACTACTGCACTAACCAAAACCACTACCCCTAGCACTACCCCCTACACTAGTTAAACATCACTGCACTACCCTAAACTCTAAAACACTACCCCCTACACTACACAAACACTACTGCACTACCCTAAACCCTAAAACACAACCCCCAGCACGACCCCCTACACTACCCAAACACCACTGCACTACCCTAAACCCTAAAACACTGCCCCCAGCAGTACCCCCTACACTACCCAAACACCACTACTCTAAACCCTAAAATACTACCCCCAGCAGTACCCCTACACTACCCAAACACCACTGTACTACCCTAAACCACTACCCCCAGCACAACCCCCTACACTACCCAAACACCACTGCACTGCCCTAAACCCTAAAACACTACACCAGCACGACCCCCTACACTACCTAAACACCACTGCACTACCCTAAACCCTGAAACACCACCCCCAGCCTGACCCCTACACTGCCTGAACACCACTGCACTGCCCTAAACCCTGAAACACCACCCCAGTACAACCCCCTACACTGCAGAACACCAATGCACTGCCCTAATCCCTAAATCTACCCCAAGCACGACCCCCTACACTACACAAACATCACTGCACTTCCCTAAACCCTTAAACACTAGCCCCAGCCCGACCCCCTACACTGCCCAAACACCACTGCACTTAGCCCTGAAACACCACCCCCTGTAAGAACCCCCTACACTGCCTGAACACCACTGCACTGCCCTAAACCTTGAAACACCACCCCCTGCCCGACCCCATACACTACCCGAACACCACTGCACTGCCCTAAACCCTAAAACACCAGCACGACCCCTACACTGCCCAAACACCACTGCACTGCCCTAAACCCTAAAACACCACCCCAGCACGACCCCCTACACTGCCAAAACACCACTGCTCTGCCCTAAATCCTGAAACACCAGCACAACCCCTACACTGCCCGAACACCACTGCTCTGCCCTAAACCCTGAAACACTTCCCCAGCATGACCCCCTACATTGCCCAAACACCACTGCACTGCCCTAAACCCTGAAAGACTAGCCCCAGCACGACCCCCTAAACTGCCCGAACACCACTGCACTACCCTACACCCTGAAACACCACCCCCAGCCCGACCCCCTACACTGCCCAAACACCACTGCACTAATCCCTGAAACACCACCCCCTGTAAGAACCCCCTACCCTGCCTGAACACCACTGCACTGCCCTAAACCCTGAAACACCACCCCCTGCACGACCCCCTACACTACCCGAAAACCACTGCACTGCCCTAAACCCTAAAACACCAGCACGACCCCTACACTGCCCAAACACCACTGCACTGCCCTAAACCCTAAAACACCACCCCAGCACGACCCCCTACACTGCTCGAACACCACTGCTCTGCCCTAAACCCTGAAACACCAGCACAACCCCTACACTGCCCGAACACCACTGCTCTGCCCTAAACCCTGAAACACTTCCCCCAGCACGACCCCCTACACTGCCCGAACACCACTGCAGTGTCCTAAACCCTGAAACACTACCCCCAGCACAACCCCTACACTGCTCAAACACCACTGCACTGCCCTAAACCCTGAAATACCACCCCCCGCACGACCCCCTAAACTGCCCAAACACCACTGGACTGCCCTAAACTCTGAAACACCACCCCCTGCAAGACCCCCTACACTGCCCGAACACCAGTGCAGTAAACCCTGAAACACCACCCCCTGCATGTCCCGCTACACAACCCGAACACCACTGCACTGCCCTAAACCCTAAAACACCAACACGACCCCTACACTGCCCGAACACCACTGCACTGCCCTAAACCCTAAAACACCACCCCCAGCACGACCCCCTACACTACCCAAACACCACTACTCTAAACCCTAAAATACTACCCCCAGCAGTACCCCTACACTACCCAAACACCACTGTACTACCCTAAACCACTACCCCCAGCACAACCCCCTACACTACCCAAACACCACTGCACTGCCCTAAACCCTAAAACACTACACCAGCACGACCCCCTACACTACCTAAACACCACTGCACTACCCTAAACCCTGAAACACCACCCCCAGCCTGACCCCTACACTGCCTGAACACCACTGCACTGCCCTAAACCCTGAAACACCACCCCAGTACAACCCCCTACACTGCAGAACACCAATGCACTGCCCTAATCCCTAAATCTACCCCAAGCACGACCCCGTACACTACACAAACATCACTGCACTTCCCTAAACCCTTAAACACTAGCCCCAGCCCGACCCCCTACACTGCCCAAACACCACTGCACTTAGCCCTGAAACACCACCCCCTGTAAGAACCCCCTACACTGCCTGAACACCACTGCACTGCCCTAAACCTTGAAACACCACCCCCTGCCCGACCCCATACACTACCCGAACACCACTGCACTGCCCTAAACCCTAAAACACCAGCACGACCCCTACACTGCCCAAACACCACTGCACTGCCCTAAACCCTAAAACACCACCCCAGCACGACCCCCTACACTGCCAAAACACCACTGCTCTGCCCTAAATCCTGAAACACCAGCACAACCCCTACACTGCCCGAACACCACTGCTCTGCCCTAAACCCTGAAACACTTCCCCAGCATGACCCCCTACATTGCCCAAACACCACTGCACTGCCCTAAACCCTGAAAGACTAGCCCCAGCACGACCCCCTAAACTGCCCGAACACCACTGCACTACCCTACACCCTGAAACACCACCCCCAGCCCGACCCCCTACACTGCCCAAACACCACTGCACTAATCCCTGAAACACCACCCCCTGTAAGAACCCCCTACCCTGCCTGAACACCACTGCACTGCCCTAAACCCTGAAACACCACCCCCTGCACGACCCCCTACACTACCCGAAAACCACTGCACTGCCCTAAACCCTAAAACACCAGCACGACCCCTACACTGCCCAAACACCACTGCACTGCCCTAAACCCTAAAACACCACCCCAGCACGACCCCCTACACTGCTCGAACACCACTGCTCTGCCCTAAACCCTGAAACACCAGCACAACCCCTACACTGCCCGAACACCACTGCTCTGCCCTAAACCCTGAAACACTTCCCCCAGCACGACCCCCTACACTGCCCGAACACCACTGCAGTGTCCTAAACCCTGAAACACTACCCCCAGCACAACCCCTACACTGCTCAAACACCACTGCACTGCCCTAAACCCTGAAATACCACCCCCCGCACGACCCCCTAAACTGCCCAAACACCACTGGACTGCCCTAAACTCTGAAACACCACCCCCTGCAAGACCCCCTACACTGCCCGAACACCAGTGCAGTAAACCCTGAAACACCACCCCCTGCATGTCCCGCTACACAACCCGAACACCACTGCACTGCCCTAAACCCTAAAACACCAACACGACCCCTACACTGCCCGAACACCACTGCACTGCCCTAAACCCTAAAACACCACCCCCAGCACGACCCCCTACACTGCCTGAACACCACTGCTCTGCCTTAAACCCTGAAACACCAGCCCAACCCCTACACTGCCCGAACACCACAGCTCTGCCCTAAACCCTGAAACACCACCCCCAGACCGACACCCTACACTGCCCGAACACCACTGCACTGCCGTAAACTCTGAAACACCACCCCAGCACGACCCCCTACACTGCCCGAGCACCACTGTACTGCCCTAAACCCTGAAACACTACCCCCAGCACGACCCCTTACACTGCTCAAACACCATTGAACTGCACTGCCCTAAACCCGAAACACCACCCCCAGCAAGACCCCCTACACTGCTCAAACACCACTGCACTGCCCTAAACCCTGAAACACCACCCCCAGCACGACCCATTACACTGTCCAAATACCACTGCACTGCCCTAAACCCTGAAACACCACCCCCTGCAAGACCCCACTGCACTGCCCGAACACCACTTCACTGCCCTAAACCGTGAAACACCACCCCCTGCACGACACCCTACACTACCCGAACACCACTGCACTGCCCTAAACCCTAAAACACCAGCACGACCCCTACACTGCCCGAACACCACTGCACTGCCCTAAACCCTAAAACACGACCCCCTACACTGCTCGAACACCACTGCTCTGCCCTAAACCCTGAAACACCAGCACGACCCCCTACTCTGCCCGAACACCACTGCACTGCTCTGCCCTAAACCCTGAAACACCAACCCAAGCAAGACCCCCTACACTGCCCGAACACCACTGCGCTGCTCTAAACCCTGAAACACCACCCTCTGCACGACCCCCTACACTGCCCGAACACCACTGCACTGCCATAAGCCCTGAAACACCACCCCCCTGCACGACCCCCTACACTGCCCCAACCCCATTGCACTGCCCTAAACCCTGAAACACCACCCCCTTGTACGACCCCCTACACTGCCCGAACACCATTGCACTGCCCTAAACCCTAAAACACCAGCACGACCCCTACACTGCCCAAACACCACTGCACTGCCCTAAACCCTGAAACACCACCCCCTGCCCGACCCCCTACACTACCCGAACACCACTTCACTGCCCTAAACCCTAAAACACCAGCACGACCCCCTACACTGCCCAAACACCACTGCACTGCCCTAAACCCTAAAACACCACCCCAGCACGACCCCCTACACTGCCCAAACACCACTGCTCTGCCCTAAACCCTGAAACACCAGCACAACCCCTACACTGCCCGAACACCACTGCTCTGCCCTAAACCCTGAAACACTTCCCCAGCACGACCCCCTACATTGCCCAAACACCACTGCACTGCCCTAAACCCTGAAAGACTAGCCCCAGCACGACCCCTAAACTGCCCGAACACCACTGCACTACCCTAAACCCTGAAACACCACCCCAGCCCGACCCCCTACACTGCCCAAACACCACTGCACTAATCCCTGAAACACCACCCCCTGTAAGAACCCCCTACCCTGCCTGAACACCACTGCACTGCCCTAAACCCTGAAACACCACCCCCTGCACGACCCCCTACACTACCCGAACACCACTGCACAGTCCTAAACCCTGAAACACCAGCACAACCCCCTACACTGCTCAAACACCACTGCACTGCCCTAAACCCTGAAACACCACCCCCAGCACGACCCCCTAAACTGCCCAAACACCACTGGACTGCTCTAAACTCTGAAACACCACCCCCTGCAAGACCTCCTACACTGCCAGAACACCAGTGCACTTAACCATGAAACACCACCCCCTGCATGTCCCGCTACACAACCCGAACACCACTGCACTGTCCTAAACCCTAAAACACCAACACGACCCCTACACTGCCTGAACACCACTGCACTGCCCTAAACCCTAAAACACCACCCCAGCACGACCCCCTACACTGCATAAACACCACTGCTCTGCCTTAAACCCTGAAACACCAGCCCGACCCCTACACTACCCGAACACCACAGCTCTGCCCTAAACCCTGAAACACCACCCCCAGCCCGACACCCTACACTGCCCGAACACCACTGCACTGCTGTAAACTCTGAAACACCACCCCAGCACGACCCCCTACACTGCCGAACACCACTGTACTGCCCTAAACCCTGAAACACTACCCCCAGCACGACCCCTTACACTGCTCAAACACCATTGCACTGCACTGCCCTAAACCCGAAACACCACGCCCAACACGACCCCCTACACTGCTCAAACACCACTGCACTGCCATAAACCCTGAAACACCACCCCCAGCATGACCCATTACACTGTCCAAACACCACTGCACTATCCCTAAACCCTGAAACACCACCCACTGCAAGACCCCCTACACTGCCCGAACACCACTGCACTAAACCCTGAAACACCACCCTCTGCACGACCCCCTACACTACCCGGACACCACTGCACTGCCCTAAACCCTAAAACACCAGCATGACCCCTATACTGCCCGAACACCACTGCACTGCCCTAAACCCTAAAACACGACCCCCTACACTGCCCAAACACCACTGCTGTGCCCTAAACCCTGAAACACCAGCACGACCCCCTACTCTGCCCGAACACCACTGTACTGCACTGCCCTAAACCCTGAAACACCAACCCAAGCAAGACCCCCTACACTGACCCAACACCACTGCACTGCCCTAAACCCTAAAACACCACCCCCAGCACGACCCCCTACACTGCCTAAACACCACTGCTCTGCCTTAAACCCTGAAACACCAGCCCAACCCAATCACTGCCCGAACACCACAGCTCTGCCCTAACCCCTGAAACACCACCCCCAGCCCGACACCCTACACTGCCCGAACACCACTGCACTGCCGTAAACTCTGAAACACCACCCCAGCATGACCCCCTACACTGCCCGAACACCACTGTACTGCCCTAAACCCTGAAACACTACCCCCAGCTCGACCCCTTACACTGCTCAAACACCATTGCATTGCACTGCCCTAAAACCGAAACACCACGCCCAACACGACCCCCTACACTGCTCAAACACCACTGCACTGTCCTAAACCCTAAAACACCACCCCCAGCACGACCCATTACACTGTCCAAACACCACTGCACTATCCCTAAACCCTGAAACACCACCCCCTGCAAGACCCCCTACACTGCCTGGACACCACTGCACTAAACCCTGAAACACCACCCCCTGCACGACCCCCTACACTACCTGGACACCACTGCACTGCCCTAAACCCTAAAACACCAGCATGACCCCTATACTGCCCGAACACCACTGCACTGCCCTAAACCCTAAAACACGACCCCCTACACTGCCCAAACACCACTGCTGTGCCCTAAACCCTGAAACACCAGCACGACCCCCTACTCTGCCCGAACACCACTGTACTGCACTGCCCTAAACCCTGAAACACCAACCCAAGCAAGACCCCCTACACTGCCCCAACCCCATTGCACTGCCCTAAAACCTGAAACACCACCCCCCTGTACGACGCCCTACACTGCCCGAACGCCATTGCACAGCCCTAAACCCTGAAACACCACCCCCGCACGACCACCTACACTGCCCGGACGCCACTGCACTGCCCTAAACCCTGAAACACCACCCCAGCACAACCCCCTACACTGCCCGAACAACACTGCTCTGCTCTAAACCCTAAAACACCACCCCCAGCACGACCCCCTACTCTGCCCGAACAACACTACTCTGCCCTAAACGCTAAAACACCACCCCCACTACGACCCCGTGCACTGCCCAAACACCACTGCTCTGCCCTAAACCCTTAAATACCAGCCCGACCCCTACACTGCCCGAACACCACTGCACTAAACCCTGAAACACTAGCCGCACCACGACCCCGAACACCACTGCACTTTCCTAAACCCTGAAACACCAGTACAACCCCCTGCACTTCCCGAACAGCACTGCACTGCCCTAAACTCTGAAACACCACCCCCTGCACGACCCCCTACACTGCCCGTATGCCACTGCCCTAAACCCTGAAACACTACCCCCAGCCCGACCCCCTACACTGCCCGAACGCCACGGCAATGCCCTAAACCCTAAAACACCACCACGTCCCCCTACACTGCATGAACACCACTGCACTGCCCTAAAACACTACCCCTGCACGACCCCCTACACTACCCAAACACCACTGCACTACCCTAAACCTTAAAACACTACCCCCGCACGACCCCCTACACTACCCAAACACCACTGCACTACCCTACACCCTAAAACACTACCCCCCGCATGACCCCCTACACTACCCAAAGACCACTGCACTACCCTAAACCCTAAAACAGGACCCCTACACTACACAAACACCACTGCACTACCCTAAACACTAAAACATGACCCCCTACACTACCCAAACACCACTGCACTACCCTAAACCCTAAAAAACTACCCCCAGCAGTACCCCTACACTACCCAAACACCACTGCACTACCCTAAACCCTAAAACACTGCCCCCAGCAGTAACCCCTACACTTCCCAAACACCATTGCACTACCCGAAACCCTAAAACACTACCCCCAGCAGTACCCCCTACACTACCCCAAACACCATTGCACTATACTAAACCGTAAAACACTACCCCCAGCAGTACCCCCTACACTACCCAAACACCACTGCACTACCCTAAACCCTAAACCTCTACCCCCAGCATGACCCCCTACACTACCCAAACACCATTGCACTACCCTAAACCCTAAAACACTACCCCCAGCATGACCCCTACACTACCCAAACACCACTGCACTACCCGAAACCCTAAAACACTCCCCCAGCACGACTCCTTACACTACCCAAACACCACTGCACTACCCTAAACCCTAAAACACTACCCCCAGCACGACCCCCTACACTAACACCACTGCACTGCCCTAAACCCCAAAGCACCACCCCCAGCATGACCCCCTACACTGCCCAAACACCACTGCTCTGCCCTAAACCCTGAAACACCCGTCCGACCCCTACACTGCCCGAACACCACTGCACTGCCCTAAACACTAAAACACTAGCCCCAACACGACCCCCTACACTGCCCGCACACCACTGCACTGCCCTAAACCCTGAAACACCAGCACGACCCCTACACTGCCCGAACACCACTGCACTGCCCTAAACCCAGAAACACCACTTCCCTGCACGACCCCCTACACTGCCCGAATGCCACTGCACTGCCCTAAAGCCTGAAACACCAACCCCCTGCACGACCCCCTACACTTCCAGAACGCCACTGCTCTGCCCAAAACTCTGAAACACCAGCCAGACCCCTACACTGCACGAACACCACAGCTCTGCCCTAAACCCTGAAACACCACCCCCAGCCCGACACCCTACACTGCCCGAACACCACTGCACTGCCGTAAACTCTGAAACACCACCCCAGCACGACCCCCTACACTGCCCGAACACCACTGTACTGCCCTAAACCCTGAAACACTACCCCCAGCATGACCCCTTACACTGCTCAAACACCACTGCACTGCCATAAACCTGAAACACCACCCCCAGCACAACCCCCTACACTGTCCAAACACCACTGCACTGCCCTAAACCCTGAAACACCACCCCCTGCAAGACCCCATACACTGCCCGAACACCACTGCACTAAACCCTGAAACACCACCACCTGCAAGACCCCACTACACTGCCCGAACACCACTGCACTGCCCTAAACCCTGAAACACCACCCCCTGCGTGACCCCCTACACTACCCGAACACCACTGCACTGCCCTAAACCCTAAAACACCAGCACAACCCCTACACTGCCCGAACACCACTGCACTGCCCTAAACCCTAAAACACGACCCTCTACACTACCTGAACACCACTGCTCTGCCCTAAACCCTGAAACACCAGCACGACCCCCTACTCTGCCCGAACACCACTGCACTGCACTGCCCTAAACCCTGAAACACCAACCCCAGCTAGACTCCCTACACTGCCCGAACACCACTGCTCTGCCCTAAACCCTGAAACACCACCCCCTGCACGACCCCCTACACTGCCCGAACACCACTGCACTTCCATAAACCCTGAAACACCACCCCCCTGCATGACCTCCTTCACTACCCGAACCCCACTGCACTGCCCTAAACCCTGAAACACCACCCCCCTGTACGACCCCCTACACTGCCCCATCGCCATTGCACTGCCCTAAACCCTGAAACACCACCCCCGCACGACCACCTACACTGCCCGAACGCCACTGCACTGCCCTAAACCCTGAAACACCACCCCAGCACGACCCCCTACACTCCCCGAACACTACTGTACTGCCCTAAACCCTGAAACACTACCCCCAGCACGACCCCTTACACTGCTCAAACACCACTGCACTGCCATAAACCCGAAACACCACCCCCAGCACGACCCCATACACTGCCCGAACACCACTGCACTAAACCCTGAAACACCACCACCTGCAAGACCCCACTACACTGCCCGAACACCACTGTACTGCCCTAAACCCTGAAACACCACCCCCTGCACGACCCCCTACACTACCCAAACACCACTGCACTGCCCTAAACCCTAAAACAGAAGCACAACCCCTACACTGCCCGAACACCACTGCACTGCCCTAAACCCTAAAACACGACCCCCTACACTGCCTGAACACCACTGCTCTGCCCTAAACCCTGAAACACCAGCACCACCCCCTACTCTGCCCGAACACCACTGCACTGCACTGCCCTAAACCCTGAAACACCAACCCCAGCAAGACTCCCTACACTGCCCGAACACCACTGCTCTTCCCTAAACCCTGAAACACCACCCCCTGCACGACCCCCTACACTGCCCGAACACCACTGCACTTCCATAAACCCTGAAACACCACCCCCCTGCATGACCTCCTACACTGCCCGAACCCCACTGCACTGCCCTAAACCCTGAAACACCACCACCCTGTACGACCCCCTACACTGCCCCATCGCCATTGCACTGCCCTAAACCCTGAAACACCACCCCCGCACGACCACCTACACTGCCCGAACGCCACTGCACTGCCCTAAACCCTGAAATACCACCCCAGCACAACCCCCTACACTGCCCCAACAACACTGCTCTGCTCTAAACCCTGAAACACCACCACCTAAAAGACCCCCCTACACTGCCTGAACACCACTGCACTGCCCTAAACCCTAAAAACACCAGCACGACCCCCTACACTGCCCAAACACCAGTGCACTGCCCTAAACCCTAAAACACAACCCCCAGCACAACCCCCTACACTGCCCAAACACCATTGCACTGCCCTAAACCCTAAAATACCACCCGCAGCATGACCCCCTACACTACCCGAACACCACTGCACTACCCTAAACCCTACACCACTACCCCCAGCACGACCCCCTACACTACCCAAACACTACTGCACTAACCAAAACCACTACCCCTAGCACTACCCCCTACACTAGTTAAACATCACTGCACTACCCTAAACTCTAAAACACTACCCCCTACACTACACAAACACTACTGCACTACCCTAAACCCTAAAACACAACCCCCAGCACGACCCCCTACACTACCCAAACACCACTGCACTACCCTAAACCCTAAAACACTGCCCCCAGCAGTACCCCCTACACTACCCAAACACCACTACTCTAAACCCTAAAATACTACCCCCAGCAGTACCCCTACACTACCCAAACACCACTGTACTACCCTAAACCACTACCCCCAGCACAACCCCCTACACTACCCAAACACCACTGCACTGCCCTAAACCCTAAAACACTACACCAGCACGACCCCCTACACTACCTAAACACCACTGCACTACCCTAAACCCTGAAACACCACCCCCAGCCTGACCCCTACACTGCCTGAACACCACTGCACTGCCCTAAACCCTGAAACACCACCCCAGTACAACCCCCTACACTGCAGAACACCAATGCACTGCCCTAATCCCTAAATCTACCCCAAGCACGACCCCCTACACTACACAAACATCACTGCACTTCCCTAAACCCTTAAACACTAGCCCCAGCCCGACCCCCTACACTGCCCAAACACCACTGCACTTAGCCCTGAAACACCACCCCCTGTAAGAACCCCCTACACTGCCTGAACACCACTGCACTGCCCTAAACCTTGAAACACCACCCCCTGCCCGACCCCATACACTACCCGAACACCACTGCACTGCCCTAAACCCTAAAACACCAGCACGACCCCTACACTGCCCAAACACCACTGCACTGCCCTAAACCCTAAAACACCACCCCAGCACGACCCCCTACACTGCCAAAACACCACTGCTCTGCCCTAAATCCTGAAACACCAGCACAACCCCTACACTGCCCGAACACCACTGCTCTGCCCTAAACCCTGAAACACTTCCCCAGCATGACCCCCTACATTGCCCAAACACCACTGCACTGCCCTAAACCCTGAAAGACTAGCCCCAGCACGACCCCCTAAACTGCCCGAACACCACTGCACTACCCTACACCCTGAAACACCACCCCCAGCCCGACCCCCTACACTGCCCAAACACCACTCCACTAATCCCTGAAACACCACCCCCTGTAAGAACCCCCTACCCTGCCTGAACACCACTGCACTGCCCTAAACCCTGAAACACCACCCCCTGCACGACCCCCTACACTACCCGAAAACCACTGCACTGCCCTAAACCCTAAAACACCAGCACGACCCCTACACTGCCCAAACACCACTGCACTGCCCTAAACCCTAAAACACCACCCCAGCACGACCCCCTACACTGCTCGAACACCACTGCTCTGCCCTAAACCCTGAAACACCAGCACAACCCCTACACTGCCCGAACACCACTGCTCTGCCCTAAACCCTGAAACACTTCCCCCAGCACGACCCCCTACACTGCCCGAACACCACTGCAGTGTCCTAAACCCTGAAACACTACCCCCAGCACAACCCCTACACTGCTCAAACACCACTGCACTGCCCTAAACCCTGAAATACCACCCCCCGCACGACCCCCTAAACTGCCCAAACACCACTGGACTGCCCTAAACTCTGAAACACCACCCCCTGCAAGACCCCCTACACTGCCCGAACACCAGTGCAGTAAACCCTGAAACACCACCCCCTGCATGTCCCGCTACACAACCCGAACACCACTGCACTGCCCTAAACCCTAAAACACCAACACGACCCCTACACTGCCCGAACACCACTGCACTGCCCTAAACCCTAAAACACCACCCCCAGCACGACCCCCTACACTGCCTGAACACCACTGCTCTGCCTTAAACCCTGAAACACCAGCCCAACCCCTACACTGCCCGAACACCACAGCTCTGCCCTAAACCCTGAAACACCACCCCCAGCCCGACACCCTACACTGCCCGAACACCACTGCACTGCCGTAAACTCTGAAACACCACCCCAGCACGACCCCCTACACTGCCCGAGCACCACTGTACTGCCCTAAACCCTGAAACACTACCCCCAGCACGACCCCTTACACTGCTCAAACACCATTGAACTGCACTGCCCTAAACCCGAAACACCACCCCCAGCAAGACCCCCTACACTGCTCAAACACCACTGCACTGCCCTAAACCCTGAAACACCTCCCCCAGCACGACCCATTACACTGTCCAAATACCACTGCACTGCCCTAAACCCTGAAACACCACCCCCTGCAAGACCCCACTACACTGCCCGAACACCACTTCACTGCCCTAAACCGTGAAACACCACCCCCTGCACGACACCCTACACTACCCGAACACCACTGCACTGCCCTAAACCCTAAAACACCAGCACGACCCCTACACTGCCCGAACACCACTGCACTGCCCTAAACCCTAAAACACGACCCCCTACACTGCTCGAACACCACTGCTCTGCCCTAAACCCTGAAACACCAGCACGACCCCCTACTCTGCCCGAACACCACTGCACTGCTCTGCCCTAAACCCTGAAACACCAACCCAAGCAAGACCCCCTACACTGCCCGAACACCACTGCGCTGCTCTAAACCCTGAAACACCACCCTCTGCACGACCCCCTACACTGCCCGAACACCACTGCACTGCCATAAGCCCTGAAACACCACCCCCCTGCACGACCCCCTACACTGCCCCAACCCCATTGCACTGCCCTAAACCCTGAAACACCACCCCCTTGTACGACCCCCTACACTGCCCGAACACCATTGCACTGCCCTAAACCCTAAAACACCAGCACGACCCCTACACTGCCCAAACACCACTGCACTGCCCTAAACCCTGAAACACCACCCCCTGCCCGACCCCCTACACTACCCGAACACCACTTCACTGCCCTAAACCCTAAAACACCAGCACGACCCCCTACACTGCCCAAACACCACTGCACTGCCCTAAACCCTAAAACACCACCCCAGCACGACCCCCTACACTGCCCAAACACCACTGCTCTGCCCTAAACCCTGAAACACCAGCACAACCCCTACACTGCCCGAACACCACTGCTCTGCCCTAAACCCTGAAACACTTCCCCAGCACGACCCCCTACATTGCCCAAACACCACTGCACTGCCCTAAACCCTGAAACACCACCCCCGCACGACCACCTACACTGCCCGAACGCCACTGCACTGCCCTAAACCCTGAAATACCACCCCAGCACAACCCCCTACACTGCCCCAACAACACTGCTCTGCTCTAAACCCTGAAACACCACCACCTAAAAGACCCCCCTACACTGCCTGAACACCACTGCACTGCCCTAAACCCTAAAAACACCAGCACGACCCCCTACACTGCCCAAACACCAGTGCACTGCCCTAAACCCTAAAACACAACCCCCAGCACAACCCCCTACACTGCCCAAACACCATTGCACTGCCCTAAACCCTAAAATACCACCCGCAGCATGACCCCCTACACTACCCGAACACCACTGCACTACCCTAAACCCTACACCACTACCCCCAGCACGACCCCCTACACTACCCAAACACTACTGCACTAACCAAAACCACTACCCCTAGCACTACCCCCTACACTAGTTAAACATCACTGCACTACCCTAAACTCTAAAACACTACCCCCTACACTACACAAACACTACTGCACTACCCTAAACCCTAAAACACAACCCCCAGCACGACCCCCTACACTACCCAAACACCACTGCACTACCCTAAACCCTAAAACACTGCCCCCAGCAGTACCCCCTACACTACCCAAACACCACTACTCTAAACCCTAAAATACTACCCCCAGCAGTACCCCTACACTACCCAAACACCACTGTACTACCCTAAACCACTACCCCCAGCACAACCCCCTACACTACCCAAACACCACTGCACTGCCCTAAACCCTAAAACACTACACCAGCACGACCCCCTACACTACCTAAACACCACTGCACTACCCTAAACCCTGAAACACCACCCCCAGCCTGACCCCTACACTGCCTGAACACCACTGCACTGCCCTAAACCCTGAAACACCACCCCAGTACAACCCCCTACACTGCAGAACACCAATGCACTGCCCTAATCCCTAAATCTACCCCAAGCACGACCCCCTACACTACACAAACATCACTGCACTTCCCTAAACCCTTAAACACTAGCCCCAGCCCGACCCCCTACACTGCCCAAACACCACTGCACTTAGCCCTGAAACACCACCCCCTGTAAGAACCCCCTACACTGCCTGAACACCACTGCACTGCCCTAAACCTTGAAACACCACCCCCTGCCCGACCCCATACACTACCCGAACACCACTGCACTGCCCTAAACCCTAAAACACCAGCACGACCCCTACACTGCCCAAACACCACTGCACTGCCCTAAACCCTAAAACACCACCCCAGCACGACCCCCTACACTGCCAAAACACCACTGCTCTGCCCTAAATCCTGAAACACCAGCACAACCCCTACACTGCCCGAACACCACTGCTCTGCCCTAAACCCTGAAACACTTCCCCAGCATGACCCCCTACATTGCCCAAACACCACTGCACTGCCCTAAACCCTGAAAGACTAGCCCCAGCACGACCCCCTAAACTGCCCGAACACCACTGCACTACCCTACACCCTGAAACACCACCCCCAGCCCGACCCCCTACACTGCCCAAACACCACTCCACTAATCCCTGAAACACCACCCCCTGTAAGAACCCCCTACCCTGCCTGAACACCACTGCACTGCCCTAAACCCTGAAACACCACCCCCTGCACGACCCCCTACACTACCCGAAAACCACTGCACTGCCCTAAACCCTAAAACACCAGCACGACCCCTACACTGCCCAAACACCACTGCACTGCCCTAAACCCTAAAACACCACCCCAGCACGACCCCCTACACTGCTCGAACACCACTGCTCTGCCCTAAACCCTGAAACACCAGCACAACCCCTACACTGCCCGAACACCACTGCTCTGCCCTAAACCCTGAAACACTTCCCCCAGCACGACCCCCTACACTGCCCGAACACCACTGCAGTGTCCTAAACCCTGAAACACTACCCCCAGCACAACCCCTACACTGCTCAAACACCACTGCACTGCCCTAAACCCTGAAATACCACCCCCCGCACGACCCCCTAAACTGCCCAAACACCACTGGACTGCCCTAAACTCTGAAACACCACCCCCTGCAAGACCCCCTACACTGCCCGAACACCAGTGCAGTAAACCCTGAAACACCACCCCCTGCATGTCCCGCTACACAACCCGAACACCACTGCACTGCCCTAAACCCTAAAACACCAACACGACCCCTACACTGCCCGAACACCACTGCACTGCCCTAAACCCTAAAACACCACCCCCAGCACGACCCCCTACACTGCCTGAACACCACTGCTCTGCCTTAAACCCTGAAACACCAGCCCAACCCCTACACTGCCCGAACACCACAGCTCTGCCCTAAACCCTGAAACACCACCCCCAGCCCGACACCCTACACTGCCCGAACACCACTGCACTGCCGTAAACTCTGAAACACCACCCCAGCACGACCCCCTACACTGCCCGAGCACCACTGTACTGCCCTAAACCCTGAAACACTACCCCCAGCACGACCCCTTACACTGCTCAAACACCATTGAACTGCACTGCCCTAAACCCGAAACACCACCCCCAGCAAGACCCCCTACACTGCTCAAACACCACTGCACTGCCCTAAACCCTGAAACACCTCCCCCAGCACGACCCATTACACTGTCCAAATACCACTGCACTGCCCTAAACCCTGAAACACCACCCCCTGCAAGACCCCACTACACTGCCCGAACACCACTTCACTGCCCTAAACCGTGAAACACCACCCCCTGCACGACACCCTACACTACCCGAACACCACTGCACTGCCCTAAACCCTAAAACACCAGCACGACCCCTACACTGCCCGAACACCACTGCACTGCCCTAAACCCTAAAACACGACCCCCTACACTGCTCGAACACCACTGCTCTGCCCTAAACCCTGAAACACCAGCACGACCCCCTACTCTGCCCGAACACCACTGCACTGCTCTGCCCTAAACCCTGAAACACCAACCCAAGCAAGACCCCCTACACTGCCCGAACACCACTGCGCTGCTCTAAACCCTGAAACACCACCCTCTGCACGACCCCCTACACTGCCCGAACACCACTGCACTGCCATAAGCCCTGAAACACCACCCCCCTGCACGACCCCCTACACTGCCCCAACCCCATTGCACTGCCCTAAACCCTGAAACACCACCCCCTTGTACGACCCCCTACACTGCCCGAACACCATTGCACTGCCCTAAACCCTAAAACACCAGCACGACCCCTACACTGCCCAAACACCACTGCACTGCCCTAAACCCTGAAACACCACCCCCTGCCCGACCCCCTACACTACCCGAACACCACTTCACTGCCCTAAACCCTAAAACACCAGCACGACCCCCTACACTGCCCAAACACCACTGCACTGCCCTAAACCCTAAAACACCACCCCAGCACGACCCCCTACACTGCCCAAACACCACTGCTCTGCCCTAAACCCTGAAACACCAGCACAACCCCTACACTGCCCGAACACCACTGCTCTGCCCTAAACCCTGAAACACTTCCCCAGCACGACCCCCTACATTGCCCAAACACCACTGCACTGCCCTAAACCCTGAAAGACTAGCCCCAGCACGACCCCTAAACTGCCCGAACACCACTGCACTACCCTAAACCCTGAAACACCACCCCAGCCCGACCCCCTACACTGCCCAAACACCACTGCACTAATCCCTGAAACACCACCCCCTGTAAGAACCCCCTACCCTGCCTGAACACCACTGCACTGCCCTAAACCCTGAAACACCACCCCCTGCACGACCCCCTATACTACCCGAACACCACTGCACAGTCCTAAACCCTGAAACACCAGCACAACCCCCTACACTGCTCAAACACCACTGCACTGCCCTAAACCCTGAAACACCACCCCCAGCACGACCCCCTAAACTGCCCAAACACCACTGGACTGCTCTAAACTCTGAAACACCACCCCCTGCAAGACCTCCTACACTGCCAGAACACCAGTGCACTTAACCATGAAACACCACCCCCTGCATGTCCCGCTACACAACCCGAACACCACTGCACTGTCCTAAACCCTAAAACACCAACACGACCCCTACACTGCCTGAACACCACTGCACTGCCCTAAACCCTAAAACACCACCCCAGCACGACCCCCTACACTGCCTAAACACCACTGCTCTGCCTTAAACCCTGAAACACCAGCCCGACCCCTACACTACCCGAACACCACAGCTCTGCCCTAAACCCTGAAACACCACCCCCAGCCCGACACCCTACACTGCCCGAACACCACTGCACTGCCGTAAACTCTGAAACACCACCCCAGCACGACCTCCTACACTGCCCGAACACCACTGTACTGCCCTAAACCCTGAAACACTACCCCCAGCACGACTCCTTACACTGCTCAAACACCATTGCACTGCACTGCCCTAAACCCGAAACACCACCCCCAGCACGACCCCCTACACTGCTCAAACACCACTGCACTGCCCTAAACCCTGAAACACCACCCCCAGCACGACCCCCTACACTGCTCAAACACCACTGCACTGCCCTAAACCCTGAAACACCACCCCCAGCACGACTCATTACACTGTCCAAACACCACTGCACTGCCCTAAACCCTGAAACACCACCCCCTGCATGACCCCCTACACTGCCCGGACACCACTGCACTGCCCTAAACCCTAAAACACCAGCATGACCCCTATACTGCCCGAACACCGCTGCACTGCCCTAAACCCTAAAACATGACCCCCTACACTGCCCAAACACCACTGCTCTGCCCTAAACCCTGAAACACCAGCAGGACCCCCTACTCTGCCCGAACACCACTGTACTGCACTGCCCTAAACCCTGAAACACCAACACAAGCAAGACCCCCTACACTGCCCGAACACCACTGCTCTGCCCTGAACCCTGAAACACCACCCCCTGCACGACCCCCTACACTGCCCAAACACAACTGCACTGCCATAAACCCTGAATCACCACCCCCCTGCATGACCCCCCTACACTGCCCCAACCCCATTGCACTGCCCTAAACTCTAAAACACCACCCCACTGTACGACCCCCTACACTGCCCGAACACCATTGCACTGCCCTAAACCCTGAAACACCACCCCCGCACGACCACCTACACTGCCCGAACGCCAGTGCACTGCCCTAAACCCTGAAACACCACCCCAGCACAACCCCCTACACTGCCCGAACAACACTGCTCTGCTCTAAACCCTAAAACACCACCCCCAGCACGACCCCCTACTCTGCCCGAACAACACTACTCTGCCCTAAACCCTAAAACACCACTCCCACCACGACCCCGTACACTGCCCGAACACCACTGCTCTGCCCTAAACCCTTAAACACCAGCCCGACCCCTACACTTCTCGAACACCACTGCACTGCACTAAACCCTGAAACTCTAGCCCACCACGACCCCGTACACTGCCCGAACACCACTGCACTTTCCTAAACCCTGAAACACCAGCACAACCTCCTACACTACCCAAACACCACTGCACTACCCTAAACCTTAAAACACTACCCCCGCACGACCCCCTACACTACCCAGACACCACTGCACTACCCTACACCCTAAAACACTACCCCCCGCATGACCCCCTACACTAACCAAAGACCACTGCACTACCCTAAATTCTAAAACAGGACCCCTAGACTACACAAACACCTCTGCACTACCCTAAACACTAAAACATGACCCCCTACTCTACCCAAACACCACTGCACTACCCTAAACCCTAAAACACTACCCCCAGCAGTACCCCTACACTACCCAAACACCACTGCACTACCCTAAACCCTAAAACACTGCCCCCAGCAGTAACCCCTACACTTCCCAAACACCGTTGCACTACCCGAAACCCTAAAACACTACCCTCAGCAGTACCCCCTACACTACCCCAAACACCATTGCACTATACTGAACCGTAAAACACTACCCCCAGCAGTACCCCCTACACTACCCAAACACCACTGCACTACCCTAAACCCTAAACCTCTACCCCCAGCACGACCCCCTACACTACCCAAACACCATTGCACTACCCTGAACCCTAAAACACTACCCCCAGAACGACCCCTACACTACCCAAACACCACTGCACTACCCTAAACCCTAAAACACTCCCCCAGCACGACTCCTTACACTACCCAAACACCACTGCACTACCCTAAACCCTAAAACACTACCCCAGCACGACCCCCTACACTAACACCACTGCACTGCCCTAAACCCTAAAGCACCACCCCCAGCATGACCCCCTACACTGCCTAAACACCACTGCTCTGCCCTAAACCCTGAAACATCAGTACGACCCCTACACTGCCTGAACACCACTGCACTGCCCTAAACACTAAAACACTAGCCCCAACACGACCCCCTACACTGCCCAAATACCACTGCACTGCCCTAAACCCTGAAACACCACTTTCCTGCATGACCCCCTACACTGCCCGAACGCCACTGCACTGCCCTAAAGCCTGAAACACCAAACCCCTGCACGACCCCCTACGCTTCCCGAACGCCACTGCTCTGCCCTAAACTCTGAAACACCAGCCAGACCCCTACACTGCACGAACACCACAGCTCTGCCCTAAACCCTGAAACACCACCCCCAGCCCGACACCCTACACTGCCCGAACACCACTGCACTGCCGTAAACTCTGAAACACCACCCCAGCACGACCCCCTACACTGCCCGAACACCACTGTACTGCCCTAAACCCTGAAACACTACCCCCAGCACGACCACTTACACTGCTCAAACACCACTGCACTGCCATAAACCCAAAACACCACCCCCAGCACAACCCCATACACTGTCCAAACACCACTGCACTGCCCTAAACCCTGAAAAACCACCCCCTGCAAGACCCCGTACACTGCCCGAACACCACTGCACTAAACCCTGAAACACCACCACCGGCAAGACCCCACTACACTGCTCAAACACCACTGCACTGCCATAAACCCGAAACACCACCCCCAGCACGACCCCCTACACTGTCCAAACACCACTGCACTGCCCTAAACCCTTAACACCCCCCCCCTGCAAGACCCCGTACACTGCCCGAACACCACTGCACTAAACCCTGAAACACCACCACCGGCAAGACCCCACTACACTGCCCGAGCACCACTGCACTTCCATAAACCCTGAAACACCACCACCCTGCATGACCTCCTACACTGCCCGAACACCCACTGCACTGCCCTAAACCCTGAAACACCACCCCCTGTACAACCCCCTACACTGCCCCAACGCCATTGCACTGCCCTAAACCCTGAAACACCACCCCCCGCACGACCACCTACACTGCCCGAACGCCACTGCACTGCCCTAAACCCTGAAACACCACCCCAGCACAACCCCCTACACTGCCCCAACAACTCTGCTCTACCCTAAACCCTAAAACACTACCCCCAGCACGACCCCCTACACTAACACCACTGCACTGCCCTAAACCCTAAAGCACCACCCCCAGCATGACCCCCTACACTGCCCAAACACCACTGCTCTGCCCTAAACCCTGAAACACCAGTCCGACCCCTACACTGCCCGAACACCACTGCACTGCCCTAAACACTAAAACAATAGCCCCAACACGACCCCCTACACTGCCCAAACACCACTGCACTGCCCTAAACCCTGAAACACCACTTCCCTGCATGACCCCCTACACTGCCCGAACGCCACTGCACTGCCCTAAAGCCTGAAACACCAAACCCCTGCACGACCCCTACACTTCCTGAACGCCACTGCTCTGCCCTAAACTCTGAAACACCAGCCAGACCCCTACACTGCACGAACACCACAGCTCTGCCCTAAACCCTGAAACACCACCCCCAGCCCGACACCCTACACTGCCCGAACACCACTGCACTGCCGTAAACTCTGAAACACCACCCCAGCACGACCCCCTACACTGCCCGAACACCACTGTACTGCCCTAAACCCTGAAACACTACCCCCAGCACGACCCATTACACTGCTCAAACACCACTGCACTGCCACAAACCCGAAACACCACCCCCAGCACAACCCCCTACACTGTCCAAACACCACTGCACTGCCCTAAACCCTGAAACACCACCCCCTGCAAGACCCCATACACTGCCCGAACACCACTGCACTAAACCCTGAAACACCACCACCGGCAAGACCCCACTACACTGCCCGAACACCACTGCACTGCCCTAAACCCTGAAACACCACCCCCTGCACGACCCCCTACACTGCCCGAACACCACTGCACTGCCCTAAACCCTAAAACACGACCCCCTACACTGCCTGAACACCACTGCTCTGCCCTAAACCCTGAAACACCAGCACGACCCCCCCTCTGCCCGAACACCACTGAACTGCACTGCCCTAAACCCTGAAACACCAACCCCAGCAAGTCTCCCTACACTGCCCGAACACCACTGCTCTGCCCTAAACCCTGAAACACCACCCCCTGCACGACCACCTACACTGCCCGAACACCACTGCACTTCCATAAACCCTGAAACACCACCCCCCTGCATGACCTCCTACACTGCCCGAACCCCACTGCACTGCCCTAAACCCTGAATTACCACCCCCTGTACAACCCCCTACACTGCCCCAACGCCATTGCACTGCCCTAAACCCTGAAACACCACCCCCCACACGACCACCTACACTGCCCGAACGCCACTGCACTGCCCTAAACCCTGAAACACCACCCCAGCACAACCCCCTACACTGCCCCAACAACACTGCTCTGCTCTAAACCCTAAAACACCACCCCCAGCACGACCCCCTACTCTGCCCGAACAACACTACTCTGCCCTAAACCCTAAAACACCACCCTCACCACGACCCCGTACACTGCCCGAACACCACTGCTCTGCCCTAAACCCTTAAACACCAGCCCGACCCCTACACTGCCCGAACACCACTGCACTGCCCTAAACCCTGAAAAACTAGCCGCACCACGACCCCGTACTCCGCCCGAACACCACTGCACTGCCCTAAACCCTGAAACACCAGCACAACCCCCTACACTGCCCAAACAGCACTGCACTGCCCTAAACCCTGAAACACCACCCCCCTGCACGACCCCCTACACTGCCCGTATGCCACTGCAGTAAACCCTGAAACACCACCCCCTGCACGACCCCCTACACTGCCCGAATGCCACGGCAATGCCCTAAACCCTAAAACACTACCACGCCCCCCTACACTGCCTGAACACCACTGCACTGCCCTAAAACACTACCCCCAGCACGACCCCCTACACTACCCGAAACCCTAAAACACTATCCCTCACGACCCCCTACACTACCTAAACACCACTGCACTACCCTAAACCCTAAAACACTACCCCAGAAGTACCCCTACACTACCCAAACAACACTGCACTACCCTAAACCCTAAAACACTGCCCCCAGCAGTAACCCCTACACTTCCCAAACACCATTGCACTACCCGCAACCCTAAAACACTACCCCCAGCAGTACTCCCTACACTACCCCAAACACCATTGCACTATACTAAACCCTAAAACACTACCCCCAGCAGTACCCCTACACTACCCAAACACCACTGCACTACCCTAAACCCTAAAACACTACCCCCAGCACGACCCCCTACACTACCCAAACACCATTGCACTACCCAAAACCCTAAAACACTACCCCCAGCACGACCCCCTACACTACCCAAACACCACTGCACTACCCTAAACCCTAAAACACTCCCCCAGCACGATTCCCTACACTACCCAAACACCACTGCACTACCCTAAACCCTAAAACACTACCCCCAGCACGATCCCCTACACTAACACCACTGTACTGCCCTAAACCCTAAAGCACCACCCGCAGCATGACTCCCTACACTGCCCGAACTCCACTGCTCTGCCCTAAACCCCGAAACACCAGCCCGACCCCTACACTGCCCGAACACCACTTCACTGCACTACACCCTAAAACACTAGCCCCAACACGACCCCCTACACTGCCCCAACACCACTGCACTGCCCTAAACCCTGAAACACCAGCACAACCCCCTACACTGCCCAAACACCACTGCACTGCCCTAAACACTGAAACACCACCCCCCTGCACGACCCCCTACACAGCCCGAACGCCACTGCACTGCCCTAAAGCCTGAAACACCAACCCCCTGTACGACCCCCTACACTGCCCGAATGCCACTGCACTGCCCTAAACCCTAAAACACCACCATGTCCCCCTACACTGCCCGAACACCACTGCACTGTCCTAAAACACCACCACGTACCCCTACACTGCCCAAACACCACTGCACTGCCCTAAACCCTAAAACACCACCCCCAGCATGACCCCCTACACTACCCGAACACCACTGCACTGTCCTAAAATCTGAAACACTACCCCCAGCACGGCCCCCTACACTGCTCAAACACCACTGCACTGCCCTAAACCCTGAAACACCACCCCCAGCACCACCCCCTACACTGCCCGAACACTGCCCTGACCTTGAAACACCACCCCCTGCAAGACCCCCCTACACTGCCTGAACAGCACTGCACCACCCTAAACCATAAAACATCAGCACGACCCCTACACTGCCCAAACACCACTGCAATGCCCTAAAACCTAAAACACCACACCCAGCACGACCCCCTACACTGCCCAAACACCATTGCACTGCCCTAAACCCTAAAACACCACCCCCAGCATGACCCCTTACACTGCCCGAACACCACTGCACTACCCTAAACCCTAAACCACTACCCCCAGCATGACCCCCTACACTGACCAAACACTACTGCACTAACCTAAACCACTACACGTAGCACTACCTCCTACACTACCCAAACACCACTGCACAACCCTAAACCCTGAAACACTACCCCCTACACTACACAAACACCACTGCACTACCCTAAACCCCAAAACACTACCCCCACCACGACCCCCTACACTACCCAAACACCACTGCTCTACCCTAAACCCTAAGTAACCCCTACACTACCCAAACACCATTGCACTACCCGAAACCCTAAAACACTACCCCCAGCAGTAAACCCCTACACTACCCCAAACACCATTGCACTATACTAAACCCTAAAACACTACCCCCAGCAGTACCCCCTACACTACCCAAACACCACTGCACTACCCTAAACCCTAAAACACTGCCCCCAGCAGTAACCCCTACACTACCCAAACACCATTGCACTACCGGAAACCCTAAAACACTACCCCCAGCAGTATCCCTACACTACCCAAACACCATTGCACTATACTAAACCCTAAAAAACTACCCCCAGCAGTACCCCCTACACTACCCAAACACAACTGCACTACCCTAAACCACTACCTCCAGCACGACCCCCTACACTACCCAAACACCACTGCACTACCCTAAACCCTAAAACACTCCCCCAGCACGACTCCCTACACTACCCAAACACCACTGCACTACCCTAAACCCTAAAACACTACCCCCAGCACGACCCCCTACACTAATACCACTGCTCTGCCCTAAACCCTAAAGCACCACCCCCAGCACAACCCCCTACACTGCCCAAACACCACTGCTCTGCCCTAAACCCTGAAACACCAGCTCGACACCTACACTGCCCGAACACCACTGCACTGCCCTAAACCCTAAAACACTAGCCCCAACACAACCCCACTGCCCGAACACCACTGCACTGCCTTAAACCCTGAAACACCAGCACGACCCCCTACAGTGCCCGAACACCACTGCACTGCACTAAAACCCTGAAACACCACCCCCTGCATGACCACCTACACTGCCCGAACGCCACTGCTCTGCCCTAAACCCTAAAACACCACCACGTCCCCCTACACTGCCCGAACACCACTGCACTGTCCTAAAACACCTCCACGTCCCCCTACACTGCCCGAACACCACTGCACTGCCCTAAACCCTAAAACACTAGCCCCAACACGACCCCCTACACTGCCCGAACACCACTGCACTGCCCTAAACCCTGAAACACCAGCATGACCCCCTACAGTGCCCGAACACCACTGCACTGCCCTAAACCCTGAAACACCACCCCCTGCACGGCCCCCTACACTGCCCGAATGCCACTGCACTGCCCTAAAGCCTGAAACACCAACCCCCTGCACGACCCCCTACACTGCCCGAATGCCACTGCACTGCCCTAAACCCTAAAACACCACCACGTCCCCCTACACTGCCCGAACACCACTGCACTGTCCTAAAACACCACCACGTCCCCCTACACTGCCCAAATACCACTGCACTGCCCTAAACCCTAAAACACCACCACCAGCACGGCCCCCTACACTACCCAAACACCACTGCACTGACCTAAACTCTGAAACACCACCCCAGCACGGCCCCCTACACTGCCCGAACACCACTGCACTGCCCTAAACCCTGAAACACTAACCCCAGCACGACAACACTACACTGCTCAAACACCACTGCACTGCCCTAAACCCTGAAACACCACCCCCAGCACGACCCCCTACACTGCCCGAACACTGCACTAAACCCTGAAACACCACCACCTGCAAGACCCCCCTACACTGCCTGAACACCACTGCACTGCCCTAAACCCTAAAAACACCAGCACGACCCCTACACTGCCCAAACACCACTGCACTGCCCTAAACCCTAAAACACCACCCCCAGCACGACCCCCTACACTGCCCAAACACCATTGCACTGCCCTAAACCCTAAAACACCACCCCCAGCATGACCCCCTACACTACCCGAACACCACTGCACTACCCTAAACCCTAAACCACTACTCCCAGCATGACCCCCTACACTACCCAAACACCACTGCACTAACCTAAACCACTACCCCTAGCACTACCCCCTACACTAGCTAAACATCACTGCACTACCCTAAACCCTAAAACACTACCCCCTACACTACACAAACACTACTGCACTACCCTAAACCCTAAAACACAACCCCCAGCACGACCCCCTACAATTCCCTAACACCACTGCACTACCCTAAACCCTAAAACACTGCCCCCAGCAGTACCCCCTACACTACCCAAACACCACTCCTCTAAACCCTAAAATACTACCCCCAGCAGTACCCCTACACTACCCAAACACCAATGTACTACCCTAAACCACTACCCCCAGCACAACCCCCTACACTACCTAAACACCACTGCACTACCCTAAACCCTAAAACACTACACCAGCACGACTCCCTACACTACCTAAACACCACTGCACTACCCTAAACCTTGGAACACCACCCCCAGCCTGACCCCTACACTGCCTGAACACCACTGCACTGCCCTAAACCCTGAAACACCACCCCAGTACAACCCCCTACACTGCAGAACACCAATGCACTGCCCTAAACCCTAAATCTACCCCAAGCACGACCCCCTACACTACACAAACATCACTGCACTGCCCTAAACCCTGAAACACTAGCCCCAGCCCGACCCCCTACATTGCCCAAACACCACTGCACTGCCCTAAACCCTGAAAGACTAGCCCCAGCACGACCCCCTAAACTGCCCGAACACCACTGCACTACCCTAAACCCTGAAACACCACCCCCAGCCCGACACCCTACACTGCCCAAACACCACTGCACTAATCCCTGAAACACCACCCCCTGTAAGAACCCCCTACCCTGCCTAAACACCACTGCACTGCCCTAAACCCTGAAACACCATCCCCTGCACGACCCCCTACACTACCTGAACACCACTGCACTGCCCTAAACCCTAAAACACCAGCACGACCCCTACACTGCCCAAACACCACTGCACTGCCCTAAACCCTAAAACACCACCCCAGCACGCCCCCCTACACTGCCCGAACACCATTGCTCTGCCCTAAACCCTGAAACACCAGCACAACCCCTACACTGCCCGAACACCACTGCTCTGCCCTAAACCCTGAAACACTTCCCCCAGCACGACACCCTACACTGCCCGAACACCACTGCAGTGCCCTAAACCCTGAAACACTACCCCCAGCACGACCCCTACACTGCTCAAATACCACTGCACTGCCCTAAACCCTGACATACCACCCCCAGCACGACCCCCTAAACTGCCCAAACACCACTGGACTGCCCTAAACTCTGAAACACCACCCCCTGCAAGACCCCCTACACTGCCCGAACACCAGTGCAGTAAACCCTGAAACACCACCCCCTGCATGTCCCGCTACACAACCCGAACACCACTGCACTGCCCTAAACCCTAAAACACCAACACGACCCCTACACTGCCCGAACACCACTGCACTGCCCTAAACCCTAAAACACCATCCCCAGCACGACCCCCTACACTGCCTGAACACGACTGCTCTGCCTTAAACCCTGAAACACCAGCCCAACCCCTACACTGCCCGAACACCACAGCTCTGCCCTAAACCCTGAAACACCACCCCCAGCCTGACACCCTACACTGCCCGAACACCACTGCTCTGCCGTAAACTCTGAAACACCACCCCAGCACGACCCCCTACACTGCCCGAACACCACTGTACTGCCCTAAACCCTGAAACACTACCCCCAGCACGACCCCTTACACTGCTCAAACACCATTGCACTGCACTGCCCTAAACCAGTAACACCACCCCCAGCAAGACCCCCTACACTGCTCAAACACCACTGCATTGCCCTAAACCCTGAAACACCACCCCCAGCACGACCCATTACACTGTCCAAACACCACTGCACTGCCCTAAACCCTGAAACACCACACCATGCAAGACCCCACTACACTGCCCGAACACTATTTCACTGCCCTAAACCCTGAAACACCCCCCCTGCACGACACCCTACACTACCCGAACACCACTGCACTGCCCTAAACCCTAAAACACCAGCACGACCCCTACACTGCCCGAACACCACTGCACTGCCCTAAACCCTGAAACACCAACCCAAGCAAGACCCCCTACACTGCCCGAACACCACTGCTCTGCCCTAAACCCTGAAACATCACCCTCTGCATGACCCCCTACACTGCCCGAACACCACTGCACTGCCATAAACCCTGAAACACCACCCCCCTGCACAACCCCCTACACTGCCCCAACCCCATTGCACAGCCCTAAACCCTGAAACACCACCCCACTGTACGACCCCCTACACTGCCCGAACGCCATTGCACTGCCCTAAACCCTGAAACCCCACCCCCGCACGATCACCTACACTTCCCGAACGCCACTGCACTGCCCTAAACCCTGAAACACCACCCCAGCACAACCCCCTACACTGCCCGAACAACACTGCTCTGCTCTAAACCCTAAAACACCACCCCCAGCACGACCCCCTACTCTGCCCGAACAACACTACTCTGCCCTAAACCCTAAAACACCACCCCCACCACGACCCCGTACACTGCCCGAACAGCACTGCTCTGCCCTAAACCCTTAAACACCAGCCCGACCCCTACACTGCCCGAACACCACTGCACTGCCCTAAACCCTGAAACACTAGCCGCACCACGACCCCGTACACTGCCCGAACACCACTGCACTGTCCTAAACCCTGAAACACCAGCACGACCCCCTGAACTGCTCAAACACCACTGCACTGCCCTAAACCCTGAAACACCACCCCCAGCACGACCCCCTACACTGCCTAAACATCACTGCTCTGCCTTAAACCCTGAAACACCAGCCCGACCCCTACACTGCCCGAACACCACAGCTCTGCCCTAAACCCTGAAACACCACCCCCAGCCCGACACCCTACACTGCCCGAACACCACTGCACTGCCGTAAACTCTGAAACACCACCCCAGCACGACCCCCTACACTGCCCGAACACCACTGTACTGCCCTAAACCCTGAAACACTACCCCCAGCACGACCCCTTACACTGCTCAAACACCATTGCACTGCACTGCCCTAAACCCGAAACACCACCCCCAGCACGACCCCCTACACTGCTCAAACACCACTGCACTGCCCTAAACCCTGAAACACCACCCCCAGCACGACCCATTACACTGTCCAAACACCACTGCACTGCCCTAAACCCTGAAACACCACCCCCTGCAAGACCCCCTACACTGCCCGAACACCACTGCACTAAACCCTGAAACACCACCCCCTGCACGACCACCTACACTACCCGGACACCACTGCACTGCCCTAAACCCTAAAACACCAGCATGACCCCTATACTGCCCGAACACCACTGCACTGCCCTAAACCCTAAAACATGACCCCCTACACTACCCAAACACCACTGCTCTGCCCTAAACCCTGAAACACCAGCACGACCCCCTACTCTGCCCGAACACCACTGTACTGCACTTCCCTAAACCCTGAAACACAAACCCAAGCAAGACCCCCTACACTGCCCGAACACCACTGCTCTGCCCTAAACCCTGAAACACCACCCCCTGCATGACCCCCTACACTGCCCAAACACCACTGCACTGCCATAAACCCTGAAACACCACCCCCCTGCATGATCCTCTACACTGCCCCAACCCCATTGCACTGCCCTAAACCCTGAAACACCACCCCCTGTACGAACCCCTACACTGCCCGAACGCCATTGCACTGCCCTAAACCCTGAAACACCACCCCAGCACGACCACCTACACTGCCTGAATGCCACTGCACTGCCCTAAACCCTGAAACACCACCCCAGCACAACCCCCTACACTGCCCGAACAACACTGCTCTGCTCTAATCCCTAAAACACCACCCCCAGCACGACCCCCTACTCTGCCCGAACAACACTACTCTGCCCTAAACCATTAAACACCAGCGCGACCCCTACACTGCCCGAACACCACTGCACTGCACTAAACCCTGAAATAATAGCCGCACCACGACCCCGTACACTGCCCGAACACCACTGCACTTTCCTAAACCCTGAAACACCATCACAACCCCCTGCACTTCCCGAACTCCACTGCACTGCCCTAAACCGTGAAACACCACCCCCTGCACGATCCCTACACTGCCTGTATGCCACTGCCCTAAACCCTGAAACACCACCCCCAGCCCGACCCCCTACACTGCCCGAACACCATGGCAATGCCCTAAACCCTAAAACACCACCACGTCCCCCTACACTGCATGAACACCACTGCACTGCCCTAAAACACTACCCCAGCACGACCCCCTACACTACCCAAACACCACTGCACTACCCTAAACCCTAAAACACTACCCCCGCACGACCCCCTACACTACCCAAACACCACTGCACTACCCTACACCCTAAAACAGTACCCCCCGCATGACCCCCTACACTACCCAAAGACCACTGCACTTCCCTAAACCCTAAAACAGGACCCCTACACTAGACAAACACTGCTGCACTACCCTAAACACTAAAGCATGACCCCCTACACTACCCAAACACCACTGCACTACCCTAAACCCTAAAACACTACCCCCAGCAGTACCCCTACACTACCCAAACACCACTGCACTACCCTAAACCCTAAAACACTGCCCCCAGCAGTAACCCCTACCCTTCCCAAACACCATTGCACTACCCGAAACCCTAAAACACTACCCCCAGCAGTACCCCCTACACTACCCCAAACACCATTGCACTATACTAAACCGTAAAACACTAACCCCAGCAGTACCCCCTACACTACCCAAACACCACTGCACTACCCTAAACCCTAAACCTCTACCCCCAGCACGACCCCCTACACTACCCAAACACCATTGCACTACCCTAAACCCTAAAACACAACCCCCAGCACGACCTCTACACTACCCAAACACCACTGCACTACCCTAAACCCTAAAACACTCCCCCAGCACGACTCCTTACACTACCCAAACACCACTGCACTACCCTAAACCCTAAAACACTACCCCCAGCACGACCCCCTACACTAACACCACTGCACTGCCCTAAACCCTAAAGCACCACCCCCAGCATGACCCCCTACACTGCCCAAACACCACTGCTCTGCCCTAAACCCTTAAACACCAGCCCGACCCCTACACTGCCCGAACACCGCTGCACTGCCCTAAACACTAAAACACTAGCCCCAACACAACCCCCTACACTGCCCGAACACCACTGCACTGCCCTAAACCCTGAAACACCAGCACGACCCCCTACACTGCCCGAACACCACTGCACTGCCCTAAACCCTGAAACACCACTTCCCTGCACGACCCCCTACACTGCCCGAATGCCACTGCACTGCCCTAAAGCCTGAAACACCAACCCCCTGCACGACCCCCTACACTTCCCGAACGCCACTGCTCTGCCCTAAACTCTGAAATACCAGCCAGACCCCTACACTGCACGAACACCACAGCTCTGCCCTAAACCCTGAAACACCACCCCCAGCCCGATACGCTACACTGCCCGAACACCACTGCACTGCCGTAAACTCTGAAACACCACCCCAGCACGACCCCCTACACTGCCCAAACACCACTGTACTGCCCTAAACCCTGAAACACTACCCCCAGCACGACCCCTTACACTGCTCAAACACCACTGGACTGCCATAAACCCGAAACACCACCCCCAGCACGACCCCCTACACTGTCCAAACACCACTGCACTGCCCTAAACCCTGAAACACCACCCCCTGCAAGACCCCATACCCTGCCCGAACACCACTGCACTAAACCCTGAAACACCACCACCTGCAAGACCACACTACACTGCCCGAACACCACTGCACTGCCCTAAACCCTGAAACACCGGCCCCTGCACGAACCCCCTCACTACCCGAACACCACTGCACTGCCCTAAACCCTAAAACACCAGCACGACCCCTACACTGCCCGAACACCACTGCACTGCCCTAAACCCTAAAACACGACCCCCTACACTGCCTGAACACCACTGCTCTGCCCTAAACCCTGAAACACGAGCACGACCCCCTACTCTGCCCGAACACCACTGCACTGCACTGCACTGCCCTAAACCCTGAAACACCAACCCCAGCAAGACTCCCTACACTGCCCGAACACCACTGCTCTGGCCTAAACCCTGAAACACCACCCCCTGCACGACCCCCTACACTGCCTGAACACCACTGCACTTCCATAAACCCTGAAACACCACCCCCCTGCATGACCTCCTACACTGCCCGAACCCCACTGCCCTAAACCCTGAAACACCACCCCCCTGTACGACCCCCTACAGTGCCCCAACGCCATTGCACTGCCCTAAACCCTGAAACACCACCCCCCGCACGACCACCTACACTGCCCAAATGCCACTGCACTGCCCTAAACCCTGAAACACCACCCCAGCACAACCCCCTACACTGCCCCAACAACACTGCTCTGCTCTAAACCCTAAAACACCACCCCCAGCACGACCCCCTACTCTGCCCGAACAACACTACTCTGCCCCAAACCCTAAAACACCACCCTCACCACGACCCTGTACACTGCCCGAACACCACTGCTCTGCCCTAAACCCTTAAACACCAGCCCGACCCCTACACTGCCCGAACACCACTGCACTGCCCTAAACCCTGAAAAATCAGCCGCACCACGACCCCGTACACTGCCCGAACACCACTGCACTGCCCTAAACCCTGAAACACCAGCACGACCCCCTACACTGCCCGAACACCACTGCACTGCCCTAAACCCTGAAACACCACCCCCCTGCACGACCCCCTACACTGCCCGTATGCCACTGCAGTAAACCCTGAAACACCACCCCCCTGCACGACCCCCTACACTGCCCGAATGCCACGGCAATGCCCTAAACCCTAAAACACCACCACGCCACCCTACACTGCCTGAACACCACTGCACTGCCCTAAAACCCTACCCCCAGCACGACCCCCTACACTACCCAAACACCACTGCACTACCCGAAACCCTAAAACACTTCCCCGCACGACCCCCTACACTACCCAAACACCACTGCCCTACCCTAAACCCTAAAACACTACCCGCCGCATGACCCTCTACACTACCCAAACACCACTGCACTACACTAAACCCTAAAACAGTACCCCTACACTACACAAACACCGCTGCACTACCCTAAACCCTAAAACACTTCCTCCTAGACTACACAAACACCACTGCACTACCCTAAAACATGACCCCCTACACTACCCAAACACCACTGCACTACCCTAAACCCTAAAACACTACCCCAGAAGTACCCCTACACTACCCAAACAACACTGCACTACCCTAAACCCTAAGACACTGCCCCCAGCAGTAACCCCTACACTTCCCAAACACCATTGCACTACCCGAAACCCTAAAACACTACCCCCAGCAGTACTCCCTACACTACCCCAAACACCATTGCACTATACTAAACCCTAAAACACTACCCCCAGCAGTACCCCTACACCTCCCAAACACCACTGCACTACCCTAAACCCTAAACCACTACCCCCAGCACGACCACCTACACTACCCAAACACCATTACACTACCCTAAACCCTAAAACACTACCCCCAGCACGACCCCCTACACTACCCAAACACCACTGCACTACCCTAAACCCTAAAACACTCCCCCAGCGCGATTCCCTACACTACCCAAACACCACTGCACTACCCTAAACCCTAAAACACTACCCCCAGCACGACCCCCTACACTATCACCACTGCACTGCCCTAAACCCTAAAGCACCACCCGCAGCATGACTCCCTACACTGCCCGAACACCACTGCTCTGCCATAAACCCTGAAACACCAGCCCGACCCCTACACTGCCCGAACACCACTTCACTGCACTAAACCCTAAAACACTAGCCCCAACACGACCCACTACACTGCCCAAACACCACTGCAATGCCCTAAACCCTGAAACACCAGCACAACCCCCTACACTGCCCAAACACCACTGCACTGCCCTAAACCCTGAATTACCACCCCCCTGCACGACCCCCTACACTGCCCAAACACCACTGCACTGCCCTAAAGCCTGAAACACCAACCCCCTGTACGACCCCCTACACTGCCCGAATGCCACTGCACTGCCCTAAACCCTAAAACACCACCACGTCCCCCTACACTGCCCGAACACCACTGCACTGTCCTAAAACACCACCACGTCCCCCTACACTGCCCAAACACCACTGCACTGCCCTAAACCCTAAAACACCACCCCCAGCATGACCCCCTACACTACCCGAACACCACTGCACTGCCCTAAACCCTGAAACGCCACCCCCAGCACCACCCCCTACACTGCCCGAACACTGCACTGAACCCTGAAACACCACCCCCTGCAAGACCACCCTACACTGCCTGAACACCACTGCACTGCCCTAAACCCTAAAACACCACCCCCAGCACGACCCCCTACACTGCCCAAACACCATTGCACTGCCCTAAACCCTAAAACACCACCCCAGCATGACCCCCTACACTGCCCGAACACCACTGCACTACCCTAAACCCTAAACCGCTACCCCCAGCATGACCCCCTACACTACCCAAACACTACTGCACTAACCTAAACCACTACACCTAGCACTACCTCCTACACTACCCAAACACCACTGCACTACCCTAAACCCTAAAACACTACCCCTACACTACACAAACACCACTGCACTACCCTAAACCCCAAAACACTACCCCCAGCACGACCCCCTACACTCCCCAAACACCACTGCACTACCCTAAACCCTAAAACACTGCACCCAGCGTAACCCCTACACTACCCCAAACACCATTGCACTATACTAAACCCTAAAACACTACCCCCAGCAGTACCCCCTATACAACCCAAACACCATTGCACTATACTAAACCCTAAAACACTACCCCTAGCAGTACCCCCTACACTACCCAAACACAACTGCACTACCCTAAACCCTAAACCACTACCCCCAGCACGACCCCCTACACTACCCAAACACCACTGCACTACCCTAAACCCTAAACCCTAAAACACTCCCCCAGCACGACTCCCTACACTACCCAAACACCACTGCACTACCCTAAACCCTAAAACACTACCCCCAGCACGACCCCCTACACTAACACCACTGCACTGCCCTGAACCCTAAAGCACCACCCCCAGCACAACCCCCTACACTGCCCGAACACCACTGCTCTGCCCTAAACCCTGAAACACCAGCTCGACACCTACAGTGCCCGAACACCACTGCACTGCCCTAAACCCTAAAACACTAGCCCCAACACGACCCCCTACACTGCCCGAACACCACTGCACTGCCCTAAACCCTGAAACACCAGCACGACCCCCTACAGTGCCCGAACACCACTGCACTGCCCAAAACCCTGAAACACCACCCCTGCACGACCCCCTACACTGCCCGAATGCCACTGCACTGCCCTAAAGCCTGAAACACCAACCCCCTGCACGACCCCCTACACTGCCCGAAAGCCACTGCACTGCCCTAAACCCTAAAACACCACCACGTCCCCCTACACTGCCCGAACACCACTGCACTGTCCTCAAACACCACCACGTCCCCCTACACTGCCCGAACACCACTGCACTGCCCTAAACCCTAAAACACTAGCCCCAACACGACCCCCTACACTGCCCGAACACCACTGCACTGCCCTAAACCCTGAAACACCAGCACGACCCCCTACAGTGCCTGAACACCACTGCACTGCCCTAAACCCTGAAACACCACCCCCTGCACGACCCCCTACACTGCCCGAATGCCACTGCACTGCCCTAAAGCCTGAAACACCAACCCCTGCACGACCCCCTACACTGCCCGAACGCCACTGCACTGCCCTAAACCCTAAAACACCACCACGTCCCCCTACACTGCCCGAACACCACTGCACTGTCCTAAAAAACCACCACGTCCCCCTACACTGCCCAAACACCACTGCACTGCCCTAAACCCTAAAACACCACCGCCAGCACGACCCCCTACACTACCCAAACACCAATGCACTGACCTAAACTCTGAAACACCACCCCAGCACGGCCCCCTACACTGCCCGAACACCACTGCACTGCCCTAAACCCTGAAACACTAACCCCAGCACGACAACCCTACACTGCTCAAACACCACTGCACTGCCCTAAACCCTGAAACACCACCCCCAGCACGATCCCCTACACTGCCCGAACACTGCACTAAACCCTGAAACACCACCCCCTGCAAGACCCCCCTACACTGCCTGAACGCCACTGCACTGCCCTAAACCCTAAAAACACCAGCACGACCCCTACACTGCCCAAACACCACTGCACTGCTCTAAACCCTAAAACACCACCCCCAGCACGACCCCCTACACTTCCCAAACACCATTGCACTGCCCTAAACCCTAAAACACCACCCCCAGTATGACCCCCTACACTACCCGAACACCACTGCACTACCCTAAACCCTAAAGCACTACCCCCAGCACAACCCCCTACACTACCCAAACACCACTGCACTAACGTCAACCACTACCCCAGCACTACCCCCTACAGTAGCCAAACATCACTGCACTACCCTAAACCCTAAAACACTACCCCCTACACTACACAAACACTACTGCACTACCCTAAACCCTAAAACACAACCCCCAGCACGACCCCCTACACTACCCAAACACCACTGCACTACCCTAAACCCTAAACCACTACCCCAGCACAACCCCCTACACTACCCAAACACCACTGCACTACCCTAAACCCTAAAACACTACACCAGCACGACCCCCTACACTACCGAAACACCACTGCACTACCCTAAACCCTAAAACACTTCCCCAGCACGACTCCCTACACTACCCAAACACCACTGCACTATCCTAAATCTACCCCCTGCACGACCCCTACACTGCCCGAACGCCACTGCACTGCCCTAAACCCTAAAACACCACCACGTCCCCCTACACTGCCCGAACACCACTGCACTGTCCTAAAACACCACCACGTCCCCCTACACTGCCCAAACACCACTGCACTGCCCTAAACCCTAAAACACCACCGCCAGCACGACCCCCTACACTACCCAAATACCACTGCAATGACCTAAACTCTGAAACACCACCCCAGCACGGCCCCCTACACTGCTCAAACACCACTGCACTGCCCTAAACCCTGAAACACCACCCCCAGCACGATCCCCTACACTGCCCGAACACTGCACTAAACCCTGAAACACCACCCCCTGCAAGACCCCCTACACTGCCTGAACACCACTGCACTGCCCTAAACCCTAAAAACACCAGCACAACCCCTACACTGCCCAAACACCACTGCACTGCCCTAAACCCTAAAACACCACCCCCAGCACGACCCCCTACACTGCCCAAACACCATTGCACTGCCCTAAACCCTAAAACACTACCCCCAGCATGACCCCCTACACTACCCGAACACCACTGCACTACCCTAAACCCTGAAACACCACCCCCTGCACGACCCCCTACACTGCCCGAATGCCACTGCACTGCCCTAAAGCCTGAAACACCAACCCCCTGCACGACCCCCTACACTGCCCGAACACCACTGCACTGCCCTAAACCCTAAAACACCACCACGTCCCCCTACACTGCCCGAACACCACTGCACTGTCCTAAAAAACCACCACGTCCCCCTACACTGCCCAAACACCACTGCACTGCCCTAAACCCTAAAACACCACCGCCAGCATGACCCCCTACACTACCCAAACACCAATGCACTGACCTAAACTCTGAAACACCACCCCAGCACGGCCCCCTACACTGCCCGAACACCACTGCACTGTCCTAAAACACCACCACGTCCCCCTACACTGCCCGAACACCACTGCACTGCCCTAAACCCTAAAACACTAGCCCCAACACGACCCCCTACACTGCCCGAACACCACTGCACTGCCCTAAACCCTGAAACACCAGCACGACCCCCTACAGTGCCCGAACACCACTGCACTGCCCTAAACCCTGAAACACCACCCCCTGCACGACCCCCTACACTGCCCGAATGCCACTGCACTGCCCTAAAGCCTGAAACACCAACCCCCTGCACGGCCCCCTACACTGCCCAAACAGCACTGCTCTATGCTAAACCCTAAAACACTACCCCCAGCATGACCCCCTACACTACCAAAACACCACTGCACTATCCTAAACCCTAAATCTATCCCCAGCACAACCCCTACACTGCCCAAACACCATTGCACTGCCCTAAACCCTAAAACACTACCCCCAGCATGACCCCCTACACTACCCGAACACCACTGCACTACCCTAAACCCTAAAGTACTACCCCCAGCACGACCCCCTACACTACCCAAACACCACTGCACTAACCTAAACCACTACCCCTAGCACTACCCCTACACTAGCCAAACATCACTGCACTACCCTAAACCCTAAAACACTACCCCCTACACTACACAAACACTACTGCACTACCCTAATCCCTAAAACACAACCCCCAGCACGACCCCCTACACTACCCAAACACCACTGCACTACCCTAAACCCTAAACCACTACCCCCAGCACAACCCCCTACACTACCCAAACACCACTGCACTACCCTAAACCCTAAAACACTACACCAGCACGACCCCCTACACTACCTAAACACCACTGCACTACCCTAAACCCTAAAACACTTCCCCAGCACGACTCCCTACACTGCCCAAACACCACTGCACTATCCTAAATCTACCCCCAGCACGACCCCCTACACTACCCAAACACCGCTTCACTACTCTAAACCTTAAATCTACCCCTAGCACGACCCTCTACACTACCCAAACACAACTGCACTACCCTAAACCCTGAAACACCAGCCCCAGCACGACCCCTACACTGCCCAAACAGCACTGCACTATGCTAAACCCTAAAACACTACCCCCCAGCACGACCCCCTACACTACCCAAACACCACTGCACTACCCTAAACCCTAAAAAACTACCCCAGCACGACCCCCTACACTACCCAAACACCATTGCACTACCCTAAACCATAAATCTACCCCCAGCACGACCCCCTACACAACGAAAATACCACTGCACTACCCTAAACCCTAAATCTACCCCCAGCACGACCCCCTACACTACCCAAACACCACTCCACTACCCTAAACCCTAAAAACACCAGCACGACCCCTACACTGCCCAAACACCACTGCACTGCCCTAAACCCTAAAACACCCCCCAGCACGACCCCCTACACTGCCCAAACACCATTGCACTGCCCTAAACCCTAAAACACCACCCCCAGCATGACCCCCTACACTGCCCGAACACCACTGCACTACCCTAAACCCTAAACCACTACCCCCAGCAAGACCCCCTAGACTACCCAAACACCACTACACTAACCTAAACCACTACGCCTAGCACTACCCCTACACTAGATAAACACCACTGCACTACCCTAAACCCTAAAACATTACCCCCTATACTACACAAACACCACATCACTACCCTAAACCCTAAAACACTACCCCCAGTACGACCCCCTACACTACCCAAACACCACTGCACTACCCTAAACCCTAAAACACTGCCCCCAGCAGTACCCCCTACACTACCCAAACACCACTACTGTAAACCCTGAAATACTACCCCCAGCAGTACCCCTACACTACCCAAACACCACTAAACTACCCTAAACCACTACCCCCAGCACGACCCCCTACACTACCCAAACACCACTGCACTACCCTAAACCCTAAAACACTACACCGGCACGACCCCCTACACTACCTAAACACCACTGCACTACCCTAAACCCTAAAACACTCCCCCAGCACGACTCCCTACACTACCCAAACACCACTGCACTATCCTAAATCTACCCCAGCCCGAACCCCTACACTACCCAAACACCACTGCACTACTCTAAACCCTAAATCTACCCCCAGCAAGACCCCCTACACTACCCAAACACCACTACACTATCCTAAACCCTGAAACACCAGCCCCAGCACTACCCCCTACACCGCCCAAACAGCACTGCACTATGCTAAACCCTAAAACACTACCCCCAGCATGACCCCCTACACTACCAAAACACCACTGCACTATCCTAAACCCTAAATCTATCCCCAGCACAACCCCTACACTGCCCAAACACCACTGCACTGCCCTAAACCCTAAAACACCACCCCCAGCATGACCCCCTACACTGCCCAAACACCATTGCACTGCCCTAAACCCTAAAACACCACCCCCAGCATGACCCCCTACACTACCAGAACACCACTGCACTACCCTAAACCCTAAACCACTACCCCCAGCACGACCCCCTACACTACCCAAACACCACTGCACTAACCTAAACCACTACCCCTAGCACTACCCCCTACACTAGCCAAACATCACTGCACTACCCTAAACCCTAAAACACTACCCCCTACACTACACAAACACTACTGCACTACCCTAAACCCTAAAACACAACCCCCAACATGACCCCCACACTACCCAAACACCACTGCACTACCCTAAACCCTAAAACACTGCCCCCAGCAGTACCCCCTACACTACCCAAACAGCACTACTCTAAACCCTAAAATACTACCCCCAGCAGTACCCCTACACTACCCAAACACCACTGCACTACCCTAAACCACTACCCCCAGCACAACCCCCTACACTACCCAAACACCACTGCACTACCCTAAACCCTAAAACACTACACCAGCACGACACCCTACACTACCTAAACACCACTGCACTACCCTAAACCCTAAAACACTTCCCCAGCACGACTCCATACACTACCCAAACACCACTGCACTATCCTAAATCTACCCCAGCACGACCCCCTACACTACCCAAACACCGCTGCATTACTCTAAACCCTAAATCTACCCCCAGCACGACCCCCTACACTACCCAAACACCACTGCACTACCCTAAACCCTGAAACACCAGCCCCAGCACGACCCCCTACACTGCCCAAACAGCACTGCACTATGCTAAACCCTAAAACACTACCCCCAGCACGACCCCCTACACTACCCAAACACCACTGCACTACCCGAACCCCTAAAACACTACCCCCAGCACGACCCCCTACACTACCCAAACACCATCGCACTACCCTAAACCCTAAATCTACCCCCAGCACGACCCCCTACACTACCAAAACACCACTGCACTAACCTAAACCCTAAATCTACCCCCAGCACGACCCCCTACACTACCCAAACACCACTGCACTACCCTAAACCCTAAAAACACCAGCACGACCCCTACACTGCCCAAATACCACTGCACTGCACTGCCCTAAACCCTAAAACACCACCCCCAGCATGACCCCCAACACTGCCCGAACACCACTGCACTACCCTAAACCCTAAACCACTACCCCCAGCATGACCCCCAACACTACCCAAACATCACTGCACTAACGTAAACCACTACCCCTAGCACTACCCCCTACACTACCCAAACACCACTGCACTACCCTAAACCCTAAAACACGCCCCCAGCAGTACCCCCTACACTACCCAAACACCACTACTCTAAACCCTAAAATACTACCCCCAGCAGTACCCCTACACTACCCAAACACCACTACACTACCCTAAACCACTACCCCCAGCACGACCCCCTACACTACGCAAACACCACTGCACTACCCTAAACCCTAAAACACTACACCGGCACGACCCCCTACACTACCTAAACACCACTGCACGACCCTAAACCCTAAAACACTCCCCCAGCACAACTCCCTACACTACCCAAACACCACTGCACTATCCTAAACCTACCCCCAGCATGAACCCCTACACTACCCAAACACCACTGCACTACCCTAAACCCTGAAACACCAGCCCCAGCACTACCCCCTACACCGCCCAAACAGCACTGCACTATGCTAAACCCTAAAACACTACCCCCAGGATGACCCCCTACACTACCCAAACACCACTGCACTACCCTAAACCCCAAATCTACCCCCAGCACGACCCCCTACACTACCAAAACACCACTGCACTATCCTAAACCGTAAATCTACCCTGAGCACGACCCCCTACACTACCCAAACACCACTGCACTACCCTAAAACACAACCCCCAGCACGACCCCCTACACTACACCAACACCACTGCACTACCCTAAACCCTAAAACCCACTACCCCCAGCACGACCCCCTACATTACCCAAACACCACTGCACTACCCTAAACCCTTAATCTACCCCCAGCACAACCCCCTACACTACCCAAACACCACGGCACTACCCTAAACCCTACAACTCTAACCCAGCACGACCCCCTACATTACCCAAACACCACCGCACTACCCTAAACCCTAAATCTACCCCAGCACGACCCCCTACACTACCCAAACACCACTTCACTACCCTAAACCCTAAATCTACCCCCAGCACGACCCCCTACACTACCAAAACACCACTGCACTACCTTAAACCCTTAATCTACCCCCAGCACGACCCCCTACACTACCAAAACACCACTGCACTACCCTAAACCCTAAATCTGCCCCTGGAACGGCCCCTACACTAGCCAAACACCACTGCACTACCCTAAACCCTAAAACACTGCCCCCAGCAGTAACCCCTACACTACCCAAACACCATTGCACTACCCGAAACCCTAAAACACTACCCCCAGCAGTAAACCCCTACACTACCCCAAACACCATTGCACTATACTAAACCCTAAAACACTACCCCCAGCAGTACGCCCTACACTACCCAAACACCACTGCACTACCCTAAACCCTAAAACACTGCCCCCAACAGTAACCCCTACACTACCCAAACACCATTGCACAACCCGAAACCCTAAAACACTACCCCCAGCAGTACCCCCTACACTACCCAAACACCATTGCACTATACTAAACCCTAAAACACTACCCCCAGCAGTACCCCCTACACTACCCAAACACAACATAGCACTACCCTAAACCCTAAACCACTACCCCCAGCACGACCCCCTACACTACCCAAACACCACTGCACTAAACTAAACCCTAAAACACTCCCCCAGCACGACTCCCTACACTACCCAAACACCACTGCAATACCCTAAACCCTAAAACACTACCCCCAGCACGACCCCCTACACTAACACCACTGCACTGCCCTAAACCCTAAAGCACCACCCCCAGCACAACACCCTACACTGCCCGAACACCACTGCTCTGCCCTGAACCCTGAAACACCAGCTCGACACCTACACTGCCCGAACACCACTGCACTGCCCTAAACCCTAAAACACTAGCCCCAACACGACCCCCTACATTGCCCGAACACCACTGCACTGCCCTAAACCCTGAAACACCAGCACGACCCCCTACAGTGCCCAAACACCACTGCACTGCCCTAAACCCTGAAACACCACCCCCTGCACGACCCCCTACACTGCCCGAATTCCACTGCACTGCCCTAAAGCTCGAAACACCAACCCCCTGCACGACCCCCTACACTGCCCGAACGCCACTGCACTGCCCTAAACCCTAAAACACCACCACGTCCCCCTACACTGCCCGAACACCACTGCACTGTCCTAAAGCACCACCACGTCCTCCTACACTGCCCAAACACCACTGCACTGCCGGAAACCCTAAAACACTACCGCCAGCACGACCCCCTACACTACCCAAACACCACTGCACTGACCTAAACTCTGAAACACCACCCCAGCACGGCCCCCTACACTGCCAGAACACCACTGCACTGCCCTAAACCCTGAAACACTACCTCCAGCATGACAACCCTACACTGCTCAAACACCACTGCACTGCCCTAAACCCTGAAACACCACCCCCAGCACGACCCCCTACACTGCCCGAACACTGCACTAAACCCTGAAACACCACCCCCTGCAAGACCCCCCTACACTGCCTGAACACCACTGCACTGCCCTAAACCCTAAAAACACCAGCACGACCCCTACACTGCCCAAACACCACTGCACTGCCCTAAACCCTAAAACACCACCCCCAGCACGACCCCCTACACTGCCCAAACACCATTGCACTGCCCTAAACCCTAAAACACCACCCCCAGCATTACCCCCTACACTGCCCGAACACCACTGCACTACCCTAAACCCTAAAACACTACCCCCTACACTACACAAACACCACTGCACTACCCTAAACCCTAAAACACAACCCCCAGCACGACCCCCTACACTACCCAAACACCACTGCACTACCCTAAACCCTAAAACACTGCCCCCAGCACGACCCCCTACACTACCCAAACACCACTACCCTAAACCCTAAATCTACCCCCAGTACGACCCCCTACACTACCAAAACACCACTGCACTACCCTAAACCCTAAATCTGCCCCCGGCACGACCCCCTACACTACCCAAACACCACTGCACTACCCTAAACCCTAAAACACTGCCCCTAGCAGTAACCCCTACACTACCCAAACACCATTGCACTCCCCGAAACCCTAAAACGATGTAGTGACCTAGAGAGAGGGCACTAGGACCCTGCAGCAAGACACTCGGGGACCTGAGGGCAACCGGACACCACATCCGGTCAAGGGTGTGGGGAGGGGCAGAAAGGACACGAGAGGGAACGAGGGTGGACACAGGCACGAGGAGCTCGTGGGCACATAAGAATAAAGCATTGATATCACCCTTACCTGATTCCTGTGTCGTTATTGGGAACATGACAACTGGCGACGACAGGTGGGATCCACAGAAACAAAGAACGTCGTTTTCCCCGGAAAGAAGCAAGCGTAACGAACCAGGAGCCCACCCTGGTCCGCAGGACGACGAGAGAAGAATCGCGATTGTCGCGATCATCGCGCTGACCGCGCAAGAAGAAAGCCAGGAGCCCACCCTGGTCTGAGGAGCAGTGAAACGATGCTGAAACGGCACGGGAGCCCACCCCGGCCGTGGAACAAGCAACGCGGTAAGCGACTGCAAAGGAAGCGAGATTTAAACAAATAAAGCGCTCGCCGTACAGGGAGAAGCGCCTGCACCGTAGCGTGCAAGAATAGGACTGAAGGAGAGAGCGTGCGCGCTCTTCAAACAAACTCTCGCGAGAGCGGCAGCCATCTTTGAATCAGGCGAAAAGAGCCAATTAGAGCCAGGAATAGCGCGGCGGCCATTTTGGAAGGTCAGGCTGACTGAGAGACTACAGAAGTATCGCGAGATCACGGCGGCCATTTTGAAGTCAGGCAACATGGGCCAATGAGAGCAAAGAACAGTGCGGCGGCCATTTTGAGGTCAGGCAGCCATTGAAATCAATAGGAAGAGTAAAAAAGAGAGAAAAAGGAGGCGAAAGAAGACAAAAGAAGACTGAAACAAAGCAGGAAACAGCAGGAAGAAGAAGGAAAGTGTAAGAGGAAAAAGAAATAAATAGAAATAAACAAATAAAGAACAAAATAAAAGTAAAATGGGCGATAATGAAGAGAAGACGAGCACGCAAGCCATATTCCGCAGGCCTCTACCATTCAGCCTGTCGGAGCCACAGGTGGGCATCCGGTGGGAGAGATGGATAAGGAAATTTGAGCGCTACATGAGCGCCACGGATGTCCCAGACAACAAACAGCTGCACCTACTTCTGAATCTTGCAGGGGATGAAATAGAAGATCTGCTGCTAAAATTCCCCACCGATGAGACGGGGGACTACAAAGGAGTGATAAAATGTCTCACTCAGAAGTTTGACCCTCAGCGGAATGTGGACTTCGAGAGGTATACATTCAACGCTGCATGCCAACAAGGTAAAGAGAGTCTAGATAACTTTGAAACAAGGTTAAGAAAATTGGTCACATATTGCGAGTTTGACAAATTTGACAATGAGCAAGCGATAAGACTGCGCATCATCGAAGGCTGTCAATCGATGGAATTCAGAGCACGCGTCTTGAAGGAACCGACGACGCTGGAAAAGATATTGACTCTGGCTCGCGCAGAAGCAAGAGCGACAGAGCACGCCAAGCAAATGGATCTCGGAAAAGAGAAGAGGGCAGCGGTGGCACACCGCGTCACTGGAAGCTTCAAAAAGAAAGACTTCCAGGCGCAGACTGTACCAAAGAAGGGCGAACAGACATGCTACCGGTGCGGCCTCGAATTTCCACACGTCGGTGCCTGCCCTGCCATGGGTCAAAGGTGCAGGAAGTGCAACAGGGAAAATCACTTTTCAAGCACGTGCATGACAAGACAATTCAGAAATGAAAGGGGCAGAACAATGAGGCCAAGGATGACAAGTAACAGGTACGCACGACACATGGAAACGGCAAATCATAGCTCCTCTGACGAAGCAGAAGAAACGGCAGCTCCTGTGTCGGAAGCGAGATTGTACCTCATGTCAGATGCACCAAGAGAAGGAAAAGAGACTGAATACATTCATCTGGTGGAAAAAGAGCAAATAAAGAAGACAGCGACGGTGGACATTGGCGTAGGGAGCCACCAAGCGAAGTTCGTACTTGACAGTGGAGCAACATGCAACATCATGTGCATGTCCGAATATCAGAAAATGAGAGTGAAACCACAGCTAGCACCGTCAACAGTCGATGTGTTCACTTGGGGCTCTAAAAGACCAGTAGAAAACATGGGAAAATTCACGGAGATCTTGGCATACAAAGACAGATGCTACCAAGAAGAAATACATGTGCTCAAAGGAGACATCCCAGCACCATGCCTGCTCAGCAATGTAACGGCACAAATGATGGGGCTACTAGCCATGACATACCACATGTCAGAAACAAAAAACATTCTACAAGAATACCCTGCCATACTAAAAGGTCTTGGTAAGCTGAAAGGGAAACAAAGAACACTGCACATCAATGAAGCGATAAAGACAGTAGCTCAGCATCATAGACGAGTACCAGTACATCTGCAACCACAAGTTGAAGACGAAATAACAAGCTTACTGGCACAAGACATCATTGAACCAGCGGAAGGACCAACGCCGTGGGTGTCTCCGATCGTGGCGGTTCCTAAGAAAAATACCTCAAAGATCCGCATCTGCATGGACATGAGGATACCAAATACAGCGATCGCAAGGGAACGTCACCCGGGGCCACACCTAAACGACATGATAAGCTGCCTCACTGGAGCGTGCAGGTTCTCAAAGCTGGACTTGTGCAAGGGGTATCATCAGCTAGAACTAGATCACCAGTCCAGATATATCACAACATTCTCCACACATCTGGGCCTATTTAGATACAAGCGGCTAAGCTTCGGAATATCATCTGCAGCGGAGATATTCCAAGAAACAATACGGCAGGTGATAAGGCCAGTGCAAAACAGCCTCAACTACAGTGATGACATTCTGGTATTTGGAAAGACAGACAAAGAGCATGACGCAGCGTTGCGTCAGGTGTGCACACAACTAGAGCAAGCAGGTCTAACATTAAATGGAGAGAAATGTGAGCTGGGGAGAGGTGAACTAGTGTTCTTTGGACATATCTTCTCCAAACTAGGAATGAGGCCAGATCCCAGCAAGGTTGAAACGCTGAAGAACGCAACTGCTCCAAGAGATGTTGGAGAAGTAAGATCATTCCTGGGCCTCGCCAGCTACTGTGCGCGATACATACAGGATTTCGCCACAGTGAGTACACCACTAAGAGAACTGACGAAACAAGGACAGAAGTTCATCTGGTCCTCAGAATGTCACAAAGCATTCGAAGAAATAAGGAAAGCAGTGATGACGGTGGAACACCTGGCCTACTTCGACCCGCTACTGTGCACTGAACTGACGGTCGATGCCAGCCCAGTAGGACTAGGAGCAATTCTGGCGCAGCACCTGCCGGGGAGAGACACACAGAGAAAAATTGTTGCGTATGCGAGCAAAAGCCTAACAGACGTCGAACGAGCATACTCACAACCAGAGAAGGAGAGCTTAGCAGTGGTATGGGCATGTGAACATTACCACATGTTCATTTATGGCAAATCATTCACAATAATAACTGACCATCAGGCGCTAGTGACGATCTACGGAAGCCCATCAGCGAAAATGCCACCCAGGATTGAACGCTGGGGCATAAGACTGATGGACTATGACTTCAAGATCGTGCACAAGCCAGGGAAGGAGCAGACTACATGTCGAGACACCCGTTGCCACAAGTACATGAGACGACATCAATGGCGGAAGAGTACCTCAATTTCATACTAAAGCAGAACACTCCAGCGCCGATAACACTACCAGAACTAGCAAAGGAGAGCAAAGGTGATGCCACGCTGCAAGCAGCGATGGACATAACAAGAAAACAGAGATGGAAGAACGTCAACAACAACTGCACCTGGGGAGCAGGAGTATGCAAAGCTGAAGTGCTAGCTTTCAAGAAGATACACGAGGAACTGTCAGAAACAGACACAGGGATAATGATGAGGGGGACGATAATTGTGATACCAAGCGCACTCCGAAGACAAATGGTCAATGTGGCTCATGAGTCACACAGAGGCGTGGTGGCGACAAAGAAACTACTAAGAGAGAAAGTGTGGTTCCCGGGCCTGGACCGCATGGTAGAAGAGACAATAGCGACACGCCACCTCTGTCAAGTGACAGGACCCCCAGCCAAACATGAGCCACTACAAATGTCGGATCTTCCAAGAGCGGTATGGACGACACTAGCAGCTGACTTCTTTGGACCGCTAGACACAGGCAACTATCTGCTGGTGGTCATTGATGAATACTCACGGTTCCCGATAGTACGTCAGGTCTCATCGACATCAGCCACAGCAACACTGCCGATACTGGATGACATCTTTGCAGCATGGGGCTCCCCAGAGACACTAAAAACAGACAATGGTCCGCCATTCTCAGGAGAAGAGTTTCACCGATTCATGGTCTATTTAGGGATAAACCACAGGAAAATAACACCGCTATGGCCTCAAGCAAATGGAATGGTTGAGAGGTTCATGGGGAACATTAAAAAGGCAGTCCAAAGGGCAAAGATAGCACAGATATCACTTAGTCAAACACTGTGCCAAGTACTACGTGATTACAGAAACACACCACACAACTCCACGGGGAAGTGCCCAGCAGAACTAGTATTGGGTAGAACGAGCAGGACAAGACTACCACAAATGGAAGCGACAGTGCCACCTGACCATAGAAACATTGCAGACAGGGACAGAGAGGCGAAAACAAAAATGAAGAGATATGCAGACGCCAAGCGACACGCCATCCCGTCAAAGATACAGGAAGGAGACTTAGTGGTTGTACGTCAACGGCAACACAGAAAATCAGACAGCATGTTCTCCAAAGACCCGTTAACAGTAACAAGAGTAAAGGGCCCCATGATAACAGCAGAGTCAGAACATCAGAGAATAACAAGAAACAGCTCCCACTTCAAAGGATTACAGGTGGAAGAGAAGCAAGAAGATGACACCGAGACAGCAAGAAAAGTACAGCAGGAGCATCACAAGGAAGAAACAAGAAACAGAGAGAGAGAAGAGGAGGAGCAACAGACGGAGTGTGGCACAAGAAGAACATGCCGACGCCCAAAGAGACTTATAGAAGAAATGTAGTTCTGAGAAACACACTGGACTATGCCACGACAGACTTGCATCCATCACCTACCGACAGTTTGTTTGGTGTCACTTTCTCATCATTTCTCTGACACGAGGGGGAGATGTAGTGACCTAGAGAGAGGGCACTAGGACCCTGCAGCAAGACACTCGGGGACCTGAGGGCAACCGGACACCACATCCGGTCAAGGGTGTGGGGAGGGGCAGAAAGGACACGAGAGGGAACGAGGGTGGACACAGGCACGAGGAGCTCGTGGGCACATAAGAATAAAGCATTGATATCACCCTTACCTGATTCCTGTGTCGTTATTGGGAACACGACAAACACTACCCCCAGCATTAAACCCCTACACTACCCCAAACACCATTGCACTATACTAAACCCTAAAACACTACCCCCAGCAGTACCCCCTACACTACCCAAACACCACTGCACTACCCTAAACCCTAAAACACTGCCCCCAGCAGTAACCCCTACACTACCCAAACACCATTGCACTACCCGAAACCCTAAAACACTACCCCCAGCAGTACCCCCTACACTACCCAAACACCATTGCACTATACTAAACCCTAAAACACAACCCCCAGCAGTACCCGCTACACTACCCAAACACCACAGCACTACCCTAAACCCTAATCCACTACCCCCAGCATGACACCCTACACTACCCAAACACCACTGCACTACCCTATACCCTAAAACACTCCCCATCACGACTCCCTACACTACCCAAACACCACTGCACTACCCTAAACCCTTAAACACTACCCCCAGCACGACCCCCACACTAACACCACTGCACTGCCCTAAACCCTAAAGCACCAGCCCCAGCACAACCCCCTACACTGCCCGAACACCACTGCTCTGCCCTGAACCCTGAAACACCAGCTCAACACCTACACTGCCCGAACACCACTGCACTGCCCTAAGCCCTAAAACACTAGCCCCAACACGACCCCCTACACTGCCCAAACACCACTGCACTGCCCTAAACCCTGAAACACCAGCACGACCCCCTACAGTGCCCGAACACCACTGCACTGCCCTAAACCCTGAAACACCACCCCCTGCACGACCCCCTACACTGCCCGAATGCCACTGCACTGCCCTAAAGCCTGAAACACCAACCCCCTGCACGACCCCCTACACTGCCCAAACGCCACTGCACTGCCCTGAACCCTAAAACACCACCACATCCCCCTACACTGCCCGAACACCACTGCACTGTCCTAAAACACCACCACGTCCCCCTACACTGCCCAAACACCACTGCACTGCCCTAAACTCTAAAACACCACCGCCAGCACAACCCCCTACACTACCCAAACACCACTGCACTGACCTAAATTCTGAAACACCACCCCAGCACGGCCCCCTACACTGACCGAACACCACTGCACTGCCCTAAACCCTGAAACACTACCCCCAGCACGACAACCCTACACTGCTCAAACACCACTGCACTGCCCTAAACCCTGAAACACCACCCCCAGCACGACCCCCTACACTGCCCGAACACTGCACTAAACCCTGAAACACCACCCCCTGCAAGACCCCCCTACACTGCCTGAACACCACTGCACTGCCCTAAACCCTAAAAACACCAGCACGACCCCTACACTGCCCAAACACCACTGCACTGCCCTAAACCCTAAAACACCACCCCCAGCATGACCCCCTACACTGCCCAAACACCATTGCACTGCCCTAAACCCTAAAACACCACCCCCAGAATGACCCCTACACTGCCCGAACACCACTGCACTACCCTAAACCCTAAACCACTACCCCCAGCATGACCCCCTACACTACCCAAACACCACTGCACTAACCTAAACCACTACTCCTAGCACTACCCCCTACACTAGCCAAACATCACTGCACTACCCTAAACCCTAAAAAACTACCCCCTACACTACACAAACACCACTGCACTACCCTAAACCCTAAAACACAACCCCCAGCATGACCCCCACACAACCCAAACACCACTGCACTACCCTAAACCCTAAAACACTGCCCCCAGCAGTACCCCTACACTACCCAAACACCACTACTCTAAACCCTAAAATACTACCCCCAGCAGTACCCCTACACTACCCAAACACCACTGCACTACCCTAAACCACTACCCCCAGCACAACCCCCTACACTACCCAAACACCACTGCACTACCCTAAACCCTAAAACACTACACCGGCATGACCCCCTACACTACCTAAACACCACTGCACTACCCTAAACCCTAAAACACTTCCCCAGCACGACTCCCTACACTACCCAAACACCACTGCACTATCCTAAATCGACCCCCAGCACGACCCCCTACACTACCCAAACACCACTGCTCTACCCTAAACCCTAAAACACTACCCCCAGCACAACCCCCTACACTACCCAATGTTACCCGCAAGACCTCCCATACCTAAATAAACCACACATTCTACCCATAGCACTACTAGTACCATAATGCATTGGGATGGTTAGGGTAATTGTGTGTGGTCTCTGGGTACCTGGCAACAAATCAAAACGCTCATGTCCTTTGGTCTTGTGACGTCTGACAACCAATCAGATTACATGTGGCCTTTGAATAGAGAAACGCCCCCCTCACTCATTGCTTGGCTTCTCCAATCCGTTGGACATCCCTGCCTGTTCTGGATCCTACGTTGTCTTCATTGGAATATTCGATTCTTGGAAACTCTTGCACGCCGTGTGCGGCATCTCCCGTACTTCAGCCTCGGAGTTATCCTGCCCGCCATTCTCGGCGCTTGTCTGCACGCCGATCGCGGCGTTTGTCTGCCCGCCAATCTCGGCGTAGAACTACACGCCCTTCTCGACGTTCCCATGCACAACCTTGGCCGTGTTCACAAAGTATTCCGGTTGTCTGCCAAAAGGAGTTCGTCTGCACACTGATTCTCTTTCCATAGCGGCATCAGAGAGAGTCCTTGTACCCGTTGTGCAACCTTCCTGAAAAAACCACGACGAACTAAAACCCCGGTTCCTGAAAAAACCACGACGAACTAAAACCCCAGTTCCTGAAAAAACCACGACGAACTAAAACCCCGGTTCTTTTGAATACGAGAGACTTATTTACTCGTTCTCCTTAAGATACATTTTACGAGTGAGGCAACCTTGTGTCAGTCGTGAGTCAATTCAAGGAGCGTTATTATTCTTTGTTTCAACACTACATTGCGGAAAACTACTGCAACTCAGTTAATCCTTTTTCATGGAACTTCCACGTCCGGACATCGTTCGAAAAACATTTAGTTGAAGGACCTAGCGTTTCCTCACCAGTCTTGCGAAGATTGTTCTGGAGGATGATGTCTCCCTTTCAAATATGAACAACAAAACAAGATTGCATTAAGACTTCGGGTGTCTCTTGGTTCACGTTGCTTATGCTCTTGGTAAGTTGAGACCATGCACAATTCCACTGTTTAGAATCACAATTAGAATCCTTCACCTCTTGTCCCATATGTATTTTAGATTTCTAATATTGACTGTCCTTTTTGTTCACAGTACCTTCTTGTTGCTTCATCGCTCATCGACTCCCCCTGCACTGTGCCAACTTCGTGGAAGTTTCCAAGTCTGCTCATCGCTCCCTGGGAATACTTGTAAGGTTCCTGTTATATCTCTCTTGGAGACTTAAAGTATTCTCGGGGAAGGTGAGACCTAGCTTCGCTCCTGAGGATCAGAGGTGCACAACGCCTCCTTGCAGTGACAGAAAGCCAAGCCCACGTTTAAATTGATCCCCCGAGCGAAGTATGGATAAAGAGACTCTGGTAACTGGAGCAGCTGCCTCTGAACTATCCATGGCGGATCTCGCCAATGCGTTAGTTACCTTACAAACAGAACTCCGAGAGGTTAGAACAGAAAATCAAAGATTAGTCTTAGAGATAGATATGCTGAGAAGTCAGAAACCCGTAGGCATAGATAGTGGTACCCCATATAAAAAGCCCTACATCCAGCCTGCACGCTTTCAGGTTCCATCCTTTCCAAGCACATCATCCTTGGACAACCCTACACACACCCCTGTGAATGTCACTGTAGTCACAGCTCCCCAAACACCATTAGCCATGCCTGAGAGATTCACGGGTGATAGCAACAAGTTCGCCGTCTTTATGAACCAATGTCACTTACAATTTCTCAGTAAAGCAGCAGCCTTTCCTGATGATGCTGCAAAGGTTGCATTTATAATATCCTACCTGTCTGGGAATGCGGCATTGTGGGCTGTTACCTTAGTGGAAAATGACGATCCTATCCTATATAATTTATCTCAGTTTAAGGATAGCATGAGACGCCTCTTTGCCAGACATTCTTATATGCAGGCCAGCAATAACGAGCTACTTGGGTTAAAGCAAGGATCCAAGGATCTACTAACATATATTACGACATTTAACCGCCTCGTTACGGAGACTCAATGGCCTGAGGCTAAGAGAACTTCATTATTTTATAGGGGTTCGAGAGACGAACTAAAGGATATCTTGTCTCAAATTGTCGATCCCCCTGAAGATTGTACCTCTTTCATAGACCTAGTAGTAAAATTAGAACACAGATTACATGAAAGGAAAGGGGAAAAGGTCAAAACAGAACATCCACGATTCCTAACTTCCCGACAAGACAAAAGAGAAGCGAAAGACACTAGTGAGCCGATGCAAATCGGAGGAGTCAGAGGACCACTAACACAAGAAGAAAAAGATAAGAGGAGAAGGATGAATTTATGTCTCTATTGTGGGAAGGAAGGGCATTATGCCCAAGACTGCCCAGTTAAACCTCGTTCAAGTAAGAAGGCTCCCCTGAACAAATCAATCTCTGTGGTACACTCGGAAAACGCCTAGACTTGGAAGGTAACGAGACCGTTCTTCCAAGTCCAACAGGTCCACAGGTCTCACCCTTTTTGGCAAATACCTGTTCCCTGATACCCAAACATCTGACCATATCAGTGGTGCTACTGTTATCTCCCCAACATAGAAAACCCTTATCCGTAATGGTGGATTCTGGAGCCACTGGCAATTTCCTTGATATAGCCTTAGCTAAGACGTGTGAGATCGAGTTTATCAGAAAGTCCCAACCCGAGAAAGTAAGAGTGGTTGATGGATCAGATCTATCATCAGGATTAGTAACGTACCACACCCCCAAGCTACTTATGACCTGTGACAACGGTCACATGGAGAAAATAGTTTTTGATTTAATCGATACTCCTCCTTTTGGAGCGATTGTGGGAATTCCCTGGTTACAGCAACATAACCCCAACATAAATTGGGAAAACAGAACCATCACACTGAATTCAGCTTATTGTATCGAACATTGTTACAAAGATATGATACATATGCTTGTTCCTTTGTATTGCACAGGGTCTACTTATCCCTCTACTCTTCCAGTGGAATACCAAGACTTTGTCACTGTGTTTGACGAAATTAAGGCTGTTGAACTACCCCCTCACAGATCCTATGATTGCCGAATAGATCTGGTCCCTGGGGCCAAGTTACCTCTTAGCAGAATCTATGCTCTAACTGAACCTGAAACAAAATATTTACAGGAATATCTCAATGATATGCTTAAGAAGGGATTCATCCGACACTCGACCTCTCCGGTGTCCTCGCCCATCTTTTTCATACCTAAACAGGAAGGTGGGCTAAGAGCTTGCCTGGACTATCGCGCCTTAAATAAGGTAACGATAAAAAACAGATACCCTCTTCCACTCATCTCCACACTCCTGGATCAAGTAGGCAAGGCCAAAATCTTCACCAAACTGGACCTCCGTGGCGCCTATCATTTGATTCGCGTACGAGAAGGAGATGAGTGGAAGACGGCATTCCGCACCAAATTTGGCTTGTATGAGTACTGTGTAATGCCATTCGGGTTATGTAATGCTCCAGCCGCCTTTCAATTCTTCATCAATGAAGTATTGAGAGAATATCTCGATGTATTCGTGATCGTATACATCGACGATATTCTTATTTACTCCCAGAATGAGCAAGAGCACATTTCTCATGTTAAGAAAGTCCTTCAATGTCTCCAAGACAATCGTCTATTCGCCAAATTAGACAAATGTCTTTTTCATGCAAAGAAGGTCGACTTTTTGGGTTTTGTGATATCGGAGGAAGGGTTACAAATGGATCCCGCTAAAATATCTGCCATACTCCAATGGGCTAGTCCACAGAACGTGAAAGAAGTGCAATCCTTCCTTGGTTTTGCAAACTTCTATAGGAGGTTTATAGACCATTTCTCTGATCTTGCACGTCCACTCACAAGACTCCTTAAGAAAGGAATACCCTTCGTATGGGATGAGGTAGCAGAAAAGTCTTTTCATGAGCTAAAAAACAGATTTACCTCTGCCCCCATAATACGTCATGCTGATGAGACTCAACCGTATTTCATCGAGGCTGACGCTTCACAATATGCAGTAGGGGGAATACTCTCTCAAAGAGACACCAAGTCAGGAACAATGCACCTCATCGCGTATTTCTCCAAAACCTTATTACCAGCCGAACAAAATTACACCATTGGAGAACGTGAGCTCTTAGCCATTAAACTAGCCTTTCAGGAATGGCGCCATTATCTCCTTGGCTCACCTCATGTGATTACAATCTATTCAGATCACCGAAATTTGCAATTCTTTAAATCAGCCAGAGCCCTTACACCAAGACAAATGAGATGGGTGTCTTTCTTTAGCGAATACAATTTTATCATCTCGTTCCGTCCTGGAAACAAACATGGCAAGGCCGATGCCTTATCACGAATGGGTATTGAGTCCAAACATTACATCGACAATCCGGTACCCCTCGTTCCTGACAGCAAAATAGCAGCCATAGGTGACATGAATCCAGAAGTCCCTGACTCACTGCTAACAAAACTCTCCATTGCATATTCCACTCTATTGCCTGAAGAGTGGTTAACCGACCCCCTCAATACGATCAAAGATGGCATCTATTTTCATGACAATTGCATATATGTGCCCTTTGAAGAACTCCGTAAGACCCTCCTTCAATGGTGCCATGCTCTACCCTTAGTAGGACACCCAGGTAAAGAAAAGACCCTTCAAATGTGCAAGTGATGGTTTTGGTGGAAGGGTATGAATCAGGACGTCTTTTCATTTGTAGGGGCATGTCCCACTTGTGCTCGACAAAAAGCAGTGCACAGTGCTCCTGCTGGACTTCTCCAACCATTACCTATCCCACCTACCCCTTGGCACTCCGTTAGTCTTGATTTTATCACGGACATGCCTAAATCCAGAGGACATACCACAATCCTCGTTGTGGTAGACATGCTCTCTAAGATGTCTCATTTCATTCCTTTAACTCAGGTACCCAAGGCTCGAGAACTAGCAAACATTTTTATAGAACATATCGTCCGGTTACACGGATTACCTTCTATCATTGTGTCAGACAGAGGTCCCCAATTTGAGTCTAGATTCTGGCAAGGGTTGTGTCAGGCATTACATATAGACCATCGTCTGTCCACAGCATACCATCCTCAAACAGACGGGCAAACCGAAAGGACAAACCAAACACTAGAACAATATCTTAGGTGTCTGCTCTGTACCCTCTCGAGTGATTGGGTTTTTGCCTTGGCCCTCGCTGAATTTGCATATAACAATTCCATGCACTCAGCAACCAAGATGTCACCTTTCTTTTATTCTCATGGTTACCACCCCAAGTCTTTACCGCTAGATCTCCCACCTTCACTAACAGATATCCCTGCCGTCCTAGAGCATCATGCAAACTTACACACCATATGGAATCAGGCAAAAGATGAGTTACAAGAAACTAAACAACAGATGAAAAGACAAGCTGACAAACATAGACAAGAGGGCCCTAAATACGACATAGAGGATCAAGTATGGTTAGCAACCAAGAACCTCCGACTAGCAGGGCCTAGAAAATTACAACCCCGGTACGTAGGACCCTACCAAATCGTTAAGATTATCTCCCCTGTAGTGATGAAGCTCGAGTTACCCCAGGAAATGCAAATACATCCAGTATTTCACATCTCTTTATTAAAGCCGTACATAAAGCCTTCCTGTCCTGAACCCCCACCTCCGCCCATAACAGTGGAAGGAGAACTAGAGTATGAGGTTGAGAAAATCATTGATTCCCGAAGGCATCAAGGGAAACTACAATACCTGATAGATTGGGTGGGTTACAATGCAGATGAGAGAACATGGGAATTAGCTGAACATGTGCACGCACCTAGGCTAATACGCAGATTCCATGCTCTCCACCCTGACAAACCACGCCCGGTTAGACCACCTTTAAGGGGGAGAACTGTTACCCGCAAGACCTCCCATACCTAAATAAACCACACATTCTACCCATAGCACTACTAGTACCATAATGCATTGGGATGGTTAGGGTAATTGTGTGTGGTCTCTGGATACCTGGCAACGAATCAAAACGCTCATGTCCTTTGGTCTTGTGACGTCTGACAACCAATCAGATTACATGTGGCCTTTGAATAGAGAAACGCCCCCCTCACTCATTGCTTGGCTTCTCCAATCCGTTGGACATCCCTGCCTGTTCTGGATCCTACGTTGTCTTCATTGGAATATTCGATTCTTGGAAACTCTTGCACGCCGTGTGCGGCATCTCCCGTACTTCAGCCTCGGAGATATCCTGCCCGCCATTCTCGGCGCTTGTCTGCACGCCGATCGCGGCGTTTGTCTGCCCGCCAATCTCGGCGTAGAACTACACGCCCTTCTCGGCGTTCCCATGCACAACCTTGGCTGTGTTCACAAAGTATTCCTGTTGTCTGCCAAAAGGAGTTCGTCTGCACACTGATTCTCTTTCCATAGCGGCATCACAGAGAGTCCTTGTACCCGTTGTGCAACATTCCTGAAAAAACCACGACGAACTCAAACCCCGGTTCCTGAAAAAACCACGACGAACTAAAACCCCGGTTCCTGAAAAAACCACGACGAACTAAAACCCTGGTTCGTTTGAATACGAGAGACTTATTTACTCATACTCCTTAAGATACATTTTACGAGTGAGGCAACCTTGTGTCAGTCGTGAGTCAATTCAAGGAGCGTTACTATTCTTTGTTTCAACACTACATTGCGGAAAACTACTGTAACTCAGTTAATCTTTTTTCATGGAACTTCCACGTCCGGACATCGTTCGAAAAACATTTAGTTGAAGGACCTAGCGTTTCCTCACCAGTCTTGCGAAGATTGTTCTGGAGGATGATGTCTCCCTTTCAAATATGAACAACAAAACAAGATTGCATTAAGACTTCGGGTGTCTCTTGGTTCACGTTGCTTATGCTCTTGGTAAGTTGAGACCACGCACAATTCCACTGTTTAGAATCACAATTAGAATCCTTCACCTCTTGTCCCATATGTGTTTTAGATTTCTAATATTGACTGTCCTTTTTGTTCACAGTACCTTCTTGTTGCTTCATCGCTCATCGACTCCCCCTGCACTGTGCCTACTTCGTGGAAGTTTCCAAGTCTGCTCATCGCTCCCTGGGAATACTTGTAAGGTTCCTGTTATATCTCTCTTGGAGACTTAAAGTATTCTCGGGGAAGGTGAGACCTAGCTTCACTCCTGAGGATCAGAGGTGCACAACGCCTCCTTGCAGTGACACCCAAACACCACGGCACTACACTAAACCCTAAAACACTACCCCCAGTACGACCCCCTACATTACCCAAACACCACTGCACTACCCTAAACCCTAAATCTACCCGCAGCACGACCCCCTACACTACCCAAACACCACTGCACTACCCTAAACCCTAAATCTACCCCCAGCACGACCCCCTATACTACCAAAACACGACTGCACTACCCTAAACCCTAACTCTACCCCCAGCATGACCCCCTACACTACCAAAACAGCACTGCACTACCCTAAACCCTAAATCTGCCCCCAGCACGACCCCCTACACTACCCAAACACCACTGCACTACGCTAAAACCTAAAACACTGCCCCCAGCAGTAACCCCTACACTACCCAAACACCATTGCACTACCCGAAACCCTAAAACACTACCCCCAGCAGTAAACCCCTACACTACCCCAAACACCATTGCACTATACTAAACCCTAAAACACTACCCCTCAGCAGTACCCCCTACACTACCCAAACACCACTGCACTACCCTAAACCCTAAAACACTGCCCCAGCAGTAACCCCTACACTACCCAAACACCATTGCACTACCCGAAACCCTAAAACACTACCCCCAGCAGTACCCCCTACACTACCCAAACACCATTGCACTATACTAAACCCTAAACACTACCCCCAGCAGTACCCCCTACACTACACAAACACCACTGCACTACCCTAAACCCTAAACCACTACCCCCAGCACGACCCCCTACACTACCCAAACACCACAGCACTACCCTAAACCCTAAAACACTCCCCCAGCATGACTCCCTACACTACCCAAACACCACTGCACTACCCTAAACCCTAAAACACTACCCCCAGCACGACCCCCTACACTAACACCACTGCACTGCCCTAAACCCTAAAGCACCACCCCCAGCACAACCCCCTACACTGCCCGAACACCACTGCTCTGCCCTGAACCCTGAAACACCAGCTCGACACCTACACTGCCCGAACACCACTCCACTGCCCTAAACCCTTAAACACTAGCCCCAACACGACCCCCTACACTGCCCGAACACCACAGCACTGCCCTAAACCCTGAAACACCAGCACGACCCCCTACAGTGCCCGAACACCACTGCACTGCCCTAAACCCTGAAACACCACCCCCTGCACGACCCCCTACACTGCCCGAATGCCACTGCACTGCCCAAAAGCCCAAAACACCAACCCCTGCACGACCCCCTACACTGCCCGAACGCCACTGCACTGCCTTAAACCCTAAAACACCACCACGTCCCCCTACACTGCCCGAACACCACTGCACTGTCCTAAAACACGACCACATCCCCCTACACTGCCCAAACACCACTGCACTGCCGTAAACCCTAAAACACCACCGCCAGCACGACCCCCTACACTACCCAAACACCACTGCACTGACCTAAACTCTGAAACACCACCCCAGCACGGCCCCCTAGACTGCCCGAACACCACTGCACTGCCCTAAACCCTGAAACACTACCCCCAGCACGACAACCCTACACTGCTCAAACACCACTGCACTGCCCTAAACCCTGAAACACCACCCCCAGCACGACCCCCTACACTGCCCGAACACTGCACTAAACCCTGAAACACCACCCCCTGCAAGACCCCCCTACACTGCCTGAACACCACTGCACTGCCCTAAACCCTAAAAACACCAGAACGACCCCTACACTGCCCAAACACAACTGCACTGCCCTAAACCCTAAAACACCACCCCCAGCACAACCCCCTACACTGCCCAAACACCATTGCACTGCCCTAAACCCTAAAACACCACCCCCCGCATGACCCCCTACACTGCCCGAACACCACTGCACTACCCTAAACCCTACACCACTACCCCCAGCATGACCCCCTACCCTACCCAAACACTACTGTACTAACCTAAACCACTACCCCTAGCACTACCCCCTACACTAGCCAAACATCACTGCACTACCCTGAACCCTAAAACACTACCCCCTACACTACACAAACACCACTGCACTACCCTAAACCCTAAAACACAACCCCCAGCACGACCCCCTACACTACCCAAACACCACTGCACTACCCTAAACCCTAAAACACTGCCCCCAGCAGTACCCCCTACACTACCCAAACACCACTACCCTAAACCCTAAATCTACCCCCAGCACGACCCCCTACACTACCAAAACACCACTGCACTACCCTAAACCCTAAATCTGCACCCGGCACGACCCCCTACACTACCCAAACACCACTGCACTACCCTAAACCCTAAAACACTGCCCCCAGCAGTAACCCCTACACTACCCAAACACCATTGCACTCCCCGAAACCCTAAAACACTACCCCCAGCAGTAAACCCCTACACTACCCCAAAAACCATTGCACTATACTAAACCCTAAAACACTGCCCCCAGCAGTAACCCCTACACTTCCCAAACACCATTGCACTACCCGAAACCCTAAAACACTACCCCCAGCAGTACCCCCTACACTACCCAAACACCATTGCACTATACTAAACCCTAAAACACTACCCCCAGCAGTACCCCCTACACTACCCAAACACCACTGCACTAACCTAAACCCTAAAACACTCCCCCAGCACGACCCCCTACACTACCCAAACACCACTGCACTACCCTAAACCCTAAAACACTACCCCCAGCACAACCCCCTACACTGCCCGAACACCACTGCACTGCACTGCCCTAAACCCTGAAACACCAACCCCAGCTAGACTCCCTACACTACCCAAACACCATTGCACTACCCTAAACCCTAAAACACTACCCCCAGCATGACCCCTACACTACCCAAACACCACTGCACTACCCTAAACCCTAAAACACTCCCCCAGCACGACCCCCTACACTACTCAAACACCACTGCACTACCCTAAACCCTAAAACACTCCCCCAGCACGACTCCCTACACTACCCAAACACCACTGCACTACCCTAAACCCTAAAACACTACCCCCAGCACAACCCCCTACACTGCCCGAACACCACTGCTCTGCCCTGAACCCTGAAACACCAGCTCGACACCTACACTGCCCGAACACCACTGCACTGCCCTAAACCCTAAAACACTAGGCCCAACACGACCCCCTACACTGCCCAAACACCACTGCACTGCCCTAAACCCTGAAACACCAGCACGACCCCCTACAGTGCCCGAACACCACTGCACTGCCCTAAACCCTGAAACACCACCCCCTGCACGACCACCTACACTGCCCGAATGCCACTGCACTGCCCTAAAGCCTGAAACACCAACCCCCTGCACGACCCCCTACACTGCCCGAACGCCACTGCACTGCCCAAATCCTAAAACACCACCACGTCCCCCTACACTGCCCGAACACCACTGCACTGTCCTAAAACACCAGGACGTCCCCCTACACTGCCCAAACACCACTGCACTGCCCTAAACCCTAAAACACCACCGCCAGCACGACCCCCTACACTACCCAAACATCACTGCACTGACCTAAACTCTGAATCACCACCCCAGCACGGCCCCCTACACTGCCCGAACACCACTGCACTGCCCTAAACCCTGAAACACTACCCCAGCACGACAACCCCACACTGCTCAAACACCACTGCACTGCCCTAAACCCTGAAACACCACCCCCAGCATGACCCCCTACACTGCCCGAACACTGCACTAAACCCTGAAACACCACCCCCTGCAAGACCCCCCTACACTGCCTGAACACCACTGCACTGCCCTAAACCCTAAAAACACCAGCACGACCCCTACACTGCCCAAACACCACTGCACTGCCCTAAACCCTAAAACACCACCCCCAGCACGACCCCCTACACTGCCCGAACACCACTGCACTACCCTAAACCCTAAACCACTACCCGCAGCATGACCCCCTACACTACCCAAACACCACTGCACTAACCTAAACCACTACCCCTAGCACTACCCCCTACACTACCAAACATCACTGCACTACCCTAAACCCTAAAACACTACCCCCTACACTACACAAACACCACTGCACAACCCTAAACCCTAAAACACAACCCCCAGCATGACCCCCTACACTACCCAAACACCACTGCACTACCCTAAACCCTAAAACACTGCCCCCAGCAGTACCCGCTACACTACCCAAACACCACTACTCTAAACCCTAAAATACTACCCCCAGCAGTACCCCTACACTACCCAAACACCACTGCACTACCCTAAACCACTACCCCCAGCACAACCCCCTACACTACCCAAACACCACTGCAATACCCTAAACCCTAAAACACTACACCGGCACGACCCCCTACACTACCTAAACACCACTGCACTACCCTAAACCCTAAAACACTTCCCCAGCACGACTCACTACACTACCCAAACACCACTGCACTATCCTAAATCTACCCCCAGCACGACCCCCTACACTACCCAAACACCACTGCACTACTCTAAACCCTAAATCTACCCCCAGCACGACTCCCTACACTACCCAAACACAACTGCACTACCCTAAACCCTGAAACACCAGTCCCAGCACGACCCCCTACACTGCCCAAACAGCACTGCACTATGCTAAACCCTAAAACACTACCCCCAGCACGACCCCCTACACTACCCAAACACCACTGCGCTACCCTAAACCCTAAAACACTACCCCAGCACGGCCCCCTACACTACCCAAACACCATTGCACTACCCTAAACCCTAAATCTACCCCCAGCACGACCCCTTACACTACCAAAACACCACTGCACAACCCTAAACCCTAAATCTACCCCCAGCACGACCCCCTACACTACCCAAACACCACTGCACTACCCTAAACCCTAAAAACACCAGCACGACCCCTACACTGCCCAAACACTACTGCACTGCCCTAAACCCTAAAACACCCCCCAGCATGACCCCCTACACTGCCCAAACACCATTGGACTGCCCTAAACCCTAAAACACCACCCCCAGCATGACCCCCTACACTGCCCGAACACCACTGCACTACCCTAAACCCTAAACCACTACCCCCAGCATGACCCCCTACACTACCCAAACACCACTGCACTAACCTAAACCACTACCCCTAGCACTACCCCCTACACTAGCCAAACACCACTGCACTACCCTAAACCCTAAAACACTACCCCCTACACTACACAAACACCACTGCACTACCCTAAACCCTAAAACACTACCCCCAGTACGACCCCCTACACTACCCAAACACCACTGCACTACCCTAAACCCTAAAACACTGCCCCCAGCAGTACCCCCTACACTACCCAAACACCACCACTGTAAACCCTAAAATACTACCCCCAGCAGTACCCCTACACTACCCAAACACCACTGTACTACCCTAAACCACTACCACCAGCACGACCCCCTACACTACCCAAACACCACTGCACTATCCTAAACCCTAAAACACTACACCGGCACGACCCCCTACACTACCTAAACACCACTGCACTACCCTAAATCCTAAAACACTCCCCCAGCACGACTCCCTACACTACCCAAACACCACTGCACTATCCTAAATCTACCCCCAGCACGACCCCCTACACTACCTAAACACCACTGCACTACTCTAAACCCTAAAACACTACCCCCAGCATGACCCCCTACACTACCCAAACACCACTGCACTACCCTAAACCCCAAATCTACCCCCAGCACGACCCCCTACACTACCAAAACACCACTGCACTATCCTAAACCCTGAATCTACCCCCAGCACGACCCCCTACACTACCCAAACACCACTGCACTACCCTAAAACACTACCCCCAGCACGACCCCCTACACTACACCAACACCACTGCCCTGCCCTCAACCCTAAAACACTACCCCAGGATGACCCCCTACACTACCCAAACACCACTGCACTACCCTAAACCCTAAAACACTACCCCCAGCACAACCCCCTACACTACCCAAACACCACGGCACTACCCTAAACCCTAAAACACTACCCCCACAACGACCCCCTACACTACCCAAACACCACTGCACTACCCTAAACCCTAAATCTACCCCCAGCACGACCCCCTACACTACCCAAACACCACTGCACTACCCTAAACCCTAAATCTACCCCCAGCACGACCCCCTACACTACCAAAACACCACTGCACTACCCTAAACCCTAAATCTACCCCCAGCACGACTACCAAAACACCACTGCACTACCCTAAACCCTAAATCTGCCCCCGGCATGACCCCCTACACTACCCAAACACCAATGCACTACCCTAAAACACTACCCCAAGCACGACCCCCTACACTACACCAACGACACTGCACTGTCCTAATCCCTAAAACATTACCCCAGCACGACCCCCTACACTACCCAAACACAACTGCACTACCCTAAACCCTGAAACACCAGCCCCAGCACGACCCCTACACTACCAAAACACCACTGCACTACCCTAAACCCTAAAACACTACCCTCAGCACAACCCCCTACACTACCCAAACACCACGGCACTACACTAAACCCTAAAACACTACCCCCAGCACGACCCCCTACACTACCCAAACACCACTGCACTACCCTAAACCCTAAAACACTACCCCAGCACAACCCCCTACACCACCCAAACACCACTGCACTACCCTAAACCCTGAAACACCAGCCCCAGCACGACCCCTACACTGCCCAAACACCACTGCACTACCCTAAACCCTAAAACACTACCCCCAGCATGACCCCCTACCCTACCCAAACACCACTGCACTACCCTAAACCCTAAAACACTAGCCCCAGCACGACCCCCTACACTGCCCGAACACCACTGCACTGCCCTCAACCCTGAAACACTAGCCCCAGCACGACCCCCTACACTGCCCGAACACCACTGCACTGCCCTAAACCCTGAAACACCAGCACGACCCCCTACACTGCCCGAACACCACTGCACTGCCCTAAACTCTGAAATACCACCCCCCTGTATGACCCCCTACACTGCCCGAATGCCACTGCACTGCCCTAAAGCCTGAAACACCAACCCCCTGCACCACCACGTCCCCCTACACTGCCCGAACACCACTGCGCTGTCCTAAAGCACCACTGCCAGCATGTCCCCCTACACTGCCCAAACACCCCTGCATTGCCCTAAACCCTAAAACACTACACCAAGCACGACCCACTACACTACCCGAACACCACTGCACTGCCCTAAGCTCTGAAACACCACCCCAGCAGAGCCCCCTACACTGCCCGAACACCACTGCACTGCCCTAAATGCTGAAACAGTACCCCCAGCACGACCCGTACACTGCTCAAACACCACTGCACTACCCTAAACCCTGAAACACCACCCCCAGCATGACCCCCTACACTGCCCGAACACTGCACTAAACCCTCAAACACCACCCCCTGCAAGACCCCCCTACACTGCCTGAACACCACTGCACTGCCCTAAACCCTAAAACACCAGCACGACCCCTACACTGCCCAAACACCACTGCACTGCCCTAAACCCTAAAACACCACCCTCAGCACGACCCCCTACACTGCCCAAACACCATTGCACTGCCCTAAACCCTAAAACACCACCCCCAGCACGACCCCCTACACTGCCCGAACACCACTGCACTACCCTAAACCCTAAACCACTACCCCCAGCAGGACCCCCTACACTACCCAAACACCACTGCATTAACCTAAACCACTACCCCTAGTACTGCCCCCTACACTACCTAAACACCACTGCACTACCCTAAACCTATTACTTTAAACCCTAAAATACTACCCCCAGCAGTACCCCTACACTACCCAAACACCACTGCACTACCCTAAACCACTATCCCCAGCATGACCCCCTACACTACCTAAACACCACTGCACTACCCTAAACCTAAAAATCTCCCCCAGCATGACTCCCTACACTAACCAAACACCACTGCACTATCCAAAATCTACCCCCAGCACGACCCCCTACACTACCCAAACACCACTGCACTACCCTAAACCCTAAATCTACCCCCTACTCTACCCAAACACCACTGCACTACCCTAAACCCTGAAACACCAGCCCCAGCACGACCCCCTACACTACCCAAACACCACTGCACTACCCTAAACCCTAAAACACTACCCCCAGCATGACCCCCTACACTACACAAACACCACTGCACTACCATAAACCCTAGAAAAGTAACCTCCACCCCATGCCCAATCCCCCTTACCTCTCACTCCTCGTGGTTCCTCTTTCCTTGTGGTTCCTGCTTCATGTCGTCTCTGAGGGGCGGTGCACATCGTTGTGAGGAAACGGAACAGCCTCTGTTTCCTTACAACGACGTGTATCGTCTCCATTTTTTTAGAACTCATGGTCATTTACTATATATACCTTTACAACAAAATTTGTTGTAAAGGCATGCGTGGTAAATGACCATGCGTTCTGAAAGAAATGCGTAGTAATGACTTCGCGAAGTACAACTCATGCGTGGTAATGCATGCGTTGTAATGCTATCGCAAAGTAAAAAACTCGTTGTAGCGTGTATTTACCGATTGAAGCTGGCCCCTGTTCTTCAGTGAGTCGTTTATTTGATAAATTAGGAGTATGGAATGTGTTTTCTTTTTCCGAAAAATGCATTCCCGGCTGCTGTATTGTGAAAGTGTCCGCGTGGCCTGGTTTCACTTCCGGTGAGAGAGTGGAAGAGTCTGTTTGGATCTAAAGGGGTTCTGCTGTTGGACGGGGCCGGCGTGACACATCATCAGAAAATACAGCTAATGGTAATTGTCCCCGAAGTGTGGAGCAGTGCCATGAGAGGTCAACGAGTGTGCGTCCCACCTTAGTATGACCGTACCCCGTGACCCATGTGCCACCTCCAGTGTACAGAAGGCAGAAGCGGCATCCATCGCAGGTCCTCTTGAAGACCATTGTAGCACTAATTCTACATTTTGGAACTAGGGCCGTTTAACCTTGTTGTTCCTGCCAGCTACAAAGAGAAGATCCTGTGTTATTCAGTGCCCTCATTACCTTTTCTGTGGGTAGTGGTGCTTGTCACTTCGCTGCCCCGCCGGTGCACACGACTTGGCTCCCCACCTCGTGTGCCATCTGCAGGGCCTCTGCCCTTGGATCACTGGTTTCGGTTTCTGGAGTGGCAACATAAACAGTTGCTCCCAAAGGACTAGCCTGAACACTTAGGTGAATATCCCCTGCGCCAGCATTCCGCGGAAATTCTTTCATAGCTCTGCCACGTCGATGACGATGTCATAATAGCACGGCTCCGCTCGCAACACTGTATGACGTCATAGGAGCCATAAGAGGACATCGTTGACGTACTGACGTCAGTTCCACCCATTTTTTCCATGTCACCGAGGTAAACAGGTGGACGACACATTTTCACATGTATACATAGTATACTAAATATATATATATATATATATATATTCACTTAAAAAACCATAGGTTTCACACATGTTATAGTTAGCTGGACATTTCACTCCAATGAAATTCCCCCGTTATAGTTAGTGCAGGCAACTATAACTCATGCGACCGCAATCCTCTGCTGATGACGTCAGATATTACATCACTGTACTTAGACACTTATTTACCCATGTCTTCTTCCATTAATCTTTAGCTATACATATATTACAAATATTTATTTTTCATAAAGACACATATGTCATCAGTGATGTAATATCTGATGTCATCAGCAGAGGATTGCGGTCGCATGAGTTATAGTTGCCTGCACTAACTATAACGGGGGAATTTCATTGGAGTGAAATGTCCAGCTAACTATAACATGTGTGAAACCTATGGTTTTTTAAGTGAATTTGCAAGGTTTTTTAAATGCTAATTCGTAACTATAATGTGTGTGAAACCTATGGTTTTTTCAGTGAATTTGTACG
>NW_028187730.1:0-2500 GCF_964204655.1 Triturus cristatus
TAGATAGATAGATAGATAGATAGATAGATAGATAGATAGATAGATAGATAGACGGATAGACAGACAGACAGACAGACAGTTAGATAGTTAGATAGATAGATAGATAGATAGATAGATAGATAGATAGATAGATAGATAGATAGATAGATAGATAGATAGATAGATAGATAGATAGATAGATAGATAGATAGGCAGCCAGATAGATAGATAGATAGATAGATAGATAGATAGATAGATAGATAGATAGATAGATAGATAGATAGATAGATAGATAGATAGATAGATAGATAGATAGATAGATAGATAGATAGATAGATAGATAGATAGATAGATAGATAGATAGATAGATAGATAGATAGATAGATAGATAGATAGATAGATAGATAGATAGATAGATAGACGGATAGACAGACAGACAGACAGACAGTTAGATAGTTAGATAGATAGATAGATAGATAGATAGATAGATAGATAGATAGATAGATAGATAGATAGATAGATAGATAGATAGATAGATAGATAGATAGATAGATAGATAGATAGATAGATAGATAGATAGATAGATAGATAGATAGATAGATAAACTCACTGACAGGTATGTAGATAGATAGATAGATAGATAGATAGATAGATAGATAGATAGATAGATAGATAGATAGATAGATAGATAGATAGATAGATAGATAGATAGATAGATAGATAGATAGATAGATAGATAGATAGATAGATAGATAGATAGATAGATAGATAGATAGATAGATAGATAGATAGATAGATAGATAGATAGATAGATAGATAGATAGATAGATAGATAGATAGATTGATAGATAGATAGGCAGCCAGATAGGCAGCTAGATAGATAGATAGATAGATAGATAGATAGATAGATAGATAGATAGATAGATAGATAGATAGATAGATAGATAGATAGATAGATAGATAGATAGATAGATAGATAGATAGATAGATAGATAGATAGATAGATAGATAGATAGATAGATAGATAGATAGATAGATAGATAGATAGATAGATAGATAGATAGATAGATAGACTGACAGGTATGTAGATAGATAGATAGATAGATAGATAGATAGATAGATAGATAGATAGATAGATAGATAGATAGATAGATAGATAGATAGATAGATAGATAGATAGATAGATAGATAGATAGATAGATAGATAGATAGATAGATAGATAGATAGATAGATAGATAGGCAGCCAGATAGATAGATAGATAGATAGATAGATAGATAGATAGATAGATAGATAGATAGATAGATAGATAGATAGATAGATAGATAGATAGATAGATAGATAGATAGATAGATAGATAGATAGATAGATAGATAGATAGATAGATAGATAGATAGATAGATAGATAGATAGATAGACAGATAGACGGATAGACAGACAGACAGATAGACGGATAGACAGACAGACAGACAGACAGTTAGATAGTTAGATAGATAGATAGATAGATAGATAGATAGATAGATAGATAGATAGATAGATAGATAGATAGATAGATAGATAGATAGATAGATAGATAGATAGATAGATAGATAGATAGATAGATAGATAGATAGATAGACAGACAGTTAGATAGTTAGATAGATAGATAGATAGATAGATAGATAGATAGATAGATAGATAGATAGATAGATAGATAGATAGATAGATAGATAGATAGATAGATAGATAGATAGATAGATAGATAAACTCACTGACAGGTATGTAGATAGATAGATAGATAGATAGATAGATAGATAAATAGATAGATAGATAGATAGATAGATAGATAGATAGATAGATAGATAGATAGATAGATAGATAGATAGATAGATAGATAGATAGACAGACAGTTAGATAGTTAGATAGATAGATAGATAGATAGATAGATAGATAGATAGATAGATAGATAGATAGATAGATAGATAGATAGATAGATAGATAGATAGATAGATAGATAGATAGATAGATAGATAGATAGATAGATAGATAGATAGATAGATAGATAGATAGATAGATAGATAGATAGATAGATAGATAAACTCACTGACAGGTATGTAGATAGATAGATAGATAGATAGATAGATAGATAGATAGATAGATAGATAGATAGATAGATAGATAGATAGATAGATAGATAGATAGATAGATAGATAGATAGATAGATAGATAGATAGATAGATAGATAGATAGGCAGCCAGATAGATAGGCAGCCAGATAGATAGATAGATAGATAGATAGATAGATAGATAGATAGATGGATAGATAGATAGACGGATAGACAGACAGACAGACAGACAGACAGATAGATAGATAGATAGATAGATAGATAGATAGATAGATAGATAGATAGATAGATAGATAGATAGATAGATAGATAGATAGATAGATAGATAGATAGATAGATAGATAGATAGATAGATAGATAGATAGATAGATAGATAGATAGATAGATAGATAGATAGATAGATAGATAGATAGATAGA